>NC_133108.1:11745044-11927876 GCF_022965805.1 Primulina eburnea
TTGTGCACGTTAGTAGTCATCACTACTAGCACAATCATTTAATTAGTAAATTCCAAAATAACAAAAAAAAATGATTCTGAACTCATTATAACCACGATCGACGATCCGAAAGCGCCGATGTACTAAGGATACAAATCTTGTTCATATAATAAAAATTTAAAATTTCGAAGATCAAAATTTTCATTTACCAAATTTGGAACCTACCATATATGGCAGTTACCATATTTGGCGGCTGCAAGAGTGAACTCCTTCACAAAACAGACAGTTCAACTCTCCTTCCTTATTTATCGATCATGTCAACTTCCATTTCTTCCATCCTATGGAATCAGCTCATAAACTCATTTATAAGCTTCTTGTTAGATCTCCATAAACAATAGTCGCCAAATTTCAACTCTTTGAAATTTGACTATCTCAACGGAAACACAGAATCCGATACTTGTGTAACCCTCAATGGTTCTGGGATACATCTAGCCGTCGGTTCATATCTCCATGTGATTCAGAATAACATTTATTCTTATTCGGGATTACCCTAGTTAGCCCCATTCTTTCATCAACACCTTGATCAAGATTGTCAGAACTCATTTCTGATTGCACCCATCGGATCATGGTAAAAGCGTCTAGTAGCATCGCCCCATGATCCCCTAGGTATCACTGATAGTGCCTGCAATAACCTTTAGTCATGGTTAGAGTACAGTACGGTCCCTTCAACACATATATCTCAATCGAATCTGCAATCATTGGTTTATCGAGAGTTTCATATAAATTCGATAACGATGCAATTTATCTTTGAGTACTAATAGTGGCATGACATGTGCAACTAGGAATACACCTTTCCCTAAAGCACATTTCTTGCTCTGGTCAGAGACTCCTTGCACTATTAACTCATCAGATCGCATAAGATATTTTCACTCGTAGGCAAACGGTGAATCCCCAACTACAATGCATTTGCTTCTACGTATTTCAAAACTACACACAACCTCGCCACCCGATGACCCTCGATGGAGTCGGTAAACGGAACAAAGTGCATGCTAGTACGTATAGCCCTTACATTGTCCCGGGTCAAACGAATAATGGTGTACAGCCATAGTTGTGGACTATTCCACTCGATACGTGGTAACCACTTGGATAGTCCGAGGGAGGGTTGTTCAGTGTATCATCATATGATCACCCATTTATGTGAATGGACATCTCCATGCCCTTGCCAATGAAACATGGTGTTTACACCACAAATGCTAGTTTCAAGTTCGAGCGACCATTATCCTTGTTTTAGAGGGCTGATTCGACTAGGAACCTAATTAGAATATACGGTACACTTCCTAATGAGTTTCGTGATCTTGCGTTGCGACACAGACCTCATGGTACCTATTGTATATTCAAGGACTTTATCTGTGTAGCTTGCATGGGTATACAAATAAATTATAATGCCATAATCGAATAAAATCATAAAATATTATTAAAATAAAGATTTTTTTACATTATACTCAATAAAGCCCGAGCCACAAGTTGGCTTGTCGGGCACCTGCTCTAACAGGAGGATGCTAGGGCTCACCCAATCCACATATGTCGATACTACGCTGAGGAGATTCTCTATGGAGGAGTCCAAGAGAGGATGTTGGGTGCAATAATTGTCCATTCTTGGTAGAGTGATCGAATCGTGGTGCTTGAGCTGTTGTGCGGTTGAAAAGATTTGAGTTGCACCATTACCACTAGCTATAGATTTTGGTAAAGTGGCAAGCGTTCGGTCCTACAATTGCTATCAGAGCCAAGGTCACGGGTTCAATTCCCATTGATTGCAAGGAGTGCAATTATTGAGAGAGAGATTATTGGGTAAAATAATTGTCCCTGCTTGGTAGAGTGATCAAATCGTGGTGCTTGAGCTGCTATGTGGTTTAAAAGATTTGATTTGCGCCATTACCACCAGCTATAGCTTTTGGTAAATCGGCAAGCGCTCGGTCCTACAGAGGATATCTCCCAATGTCTCATGGTGAATCTATCCAACTCTATATGCCCAAAAACTGATGAAGAGATAGAAACCGTGAGTCACATTTCATACGCTTATGCTATAGGCATTATTATGTATGGTATGAGACCTATATGGCATATGCACTGAGTGTTGCAAGCAGATATCAGTCGAATCCTGGTCCATTGCATTGGAAAGCAGTGAAGGATATTCTTAAGTACTTGACAAGAATTAAGAAATTTTTCTTGGTATATGAGAGTGGAGAACTAAAATTGAAAGGCTATATTGACTCTAGCCTCCAATTAGATGTGAATGATTAGAAATCGACCTCTGCATTTTTATTCAAGCTCAATGGAGTTGTTGTCTCTTGGAAAAGTTCCAAGCAAGACACAATAGCGGATTCAACCACTGATGCTGAATACATACCTGCATCGACTACGGCAAAGGAGGGTGTTTGGATGAGGAATTTCGTTCAAGAGTTCCTCAAATAGTTGATCCAGTCCCGGTCTACTGTGACAACACTGGTGTTGTTACGCAAGCGAAGGAACTGAGGTCTCATTAGCGATCCAAACATATACTGAGGAAGTTCGACATAATTCGGGAGATTGTGGGAAGAGGAGACATGTAAGGCTCATTGATGTGAGACTCGGAAGATATGAGTGTGCATGACATATAATAAGAATTTTGGAAGAAGGCAAGACCGCACCCGCGGTATAGGAAGACACCGCACCCGCGGTGTATGGACAGTAAGTTGGCAAATTTCCTGTAGCTACACCGCACCCGCGGTGCAGCTACAGTGGGTTCACCGCACCCGCGGACCTCAAGATACCGCACCCGCGGTCGTCGAATTTTGAGGAATGAAAATAATGCCGAAGCATGAGCGCACCCGCGGTCTGGATATGAGCGCACCCGCGGTGCTGCATGCGAGAAGTCTACCTTCGTTTCTTGAGTTGACACATGGCAGGGTATATATATAGATGTATTGCTGATTCATTCTCTCCCATTTTCAGCAGCTGGAACCGAGAACAAGGGTGGAATTCCTTCAAGTTTTCTTGTGCTAGACTTGAAATTGTGCAAGAGATATTCATCCAAACTTCAATATAAGCATAGATTTGTGTTCCTTGTATCAAGAGCTACAAGGGGATGTGAGTTTCTTCTCTTTTCAGCATGATTTAAGTTTAAGTACTGGGGAAAATTGGATATGATGATTAGTATGTGTTCTTGATATGTTGAGCATGGTAGAATTGCAATCGGATTGATTTTCGGATACCGTATGAGATTGTCTTGAATTTCCAGCATATGTGTGTACGAAGTTCTACAGATTTGGAGATACTAATGAGTAGATTATGTAAATTGTGAATTGAGAATTATGATGTATTGATATATGTGAGAGTTGAATTGACCGGTATTGAGAAAGTACGGCGTTATGCCGTCAAATTATACCAAGGTCAAGCATTGAATTAGATATGTGTTGATTGTGATTAAAGATTAATAGGATGTGTATCAACATTTCCATTTCAGATTCGATATTGACAGATTCGCCTTCGAGACTTCGACTACGACAACAAGAAAGGTATAATGCATGTTTTGTTTGGGGAGACATGACTCAAATTAGATCCAATTTGAGTTTCCCAACCAAAATCACATACTAGATTTATTGTTTATTTTGTAATATGATTGTGATTTGTTTATAGACTTGTATTCAAATCTTTTGAGATGATTATGCTTTGTTTACAGATTGTTATTCATTGCATTTAAGATAGGATAGTCTTGACAGAACAGTCAGACTTATAGACGTTCGGTGATATCGCAGCTTAGGGGAAGATCATTCTCCTATTGTAGATGTTGATACAGATCAGACCGAAGTCTAGGAATAAGACGTACAGTCACCCCGATTGGGAGGGTAGGTGACAGCCATTGACGTCTTATTCACACCGGGATCCCTAGAGTTATAGTTGAGTCGAGTCTAGACATGATTGGATTTGCATGGCATACTTATGTTGATGACATTCATAATAGCATGTTTCATGATTTAGATTGTTATATGCATGTATACATGTTTATACTGGGATTTGTTCTCACCGGAGTTTCCGGCTGTTGTTATGTCTGTATGTGTGAATAACAACAGGTGGGGCAGGATCTGGGTCGAGACAGAGATGAGATCGTGATAGCGTGGTGACTTCGGGCGCAGCAGAGGACTAGTGGTTTTTACTAGCTTTGTACTACGTGTAGATAGTAGTTTGTTTTACACACTAGTTTGTACGAATGTATAATAACAAGACTTGTATTTACATTTGATGAAATGAAGTAGAAATATATGATGTGTTTAGTTTTATTAACATTTGATGTAATGTTAAAAGCAAAAATTTGATCTACTTTTTATAATAAAGATCCTTTTTAATCCCAAAGAAATGAGTTAGAGCCCGGGTCCCCACAACAGGTGGTATCAGAGCGATAGATCCTTTAGACTGAAATAAGATAGAATGAGCGGGGTAGATTGAGTCTTCTTCCTTGCTTTATGATGTGCTAGCATGATTTATTGTTTTCCCTATTACATGTTGTGTGTTATCTGATGTGATTACAACATGTAATTGACTGAATCAGAACCGATTCTGGATCAGAGGTAAATGATCAGAGGAGGGCTGAGACAGTTTGTATAGATGATATACTAATTTGTTGAATATCAGATACATGCTTTGTTGCGTGTTTTCTTAATTGCTTGCAAGTGCACAACGTCAAGTTATAGTAAAATGTAATTTTTGAATACAAGTGTCGATCCCACGAGGAATGTATTTCTAAATTTATATTAATGCTTGTAATTGAAATAGTCTCGACTTTATTTAGAATAATCAATTGACAGATTTGTTTATACCAGTATCTAGATTTGAAACTAAATTAAATTATATTACCAAAAAGTAGTGAACAATAATGGAATAAAAGATCTAGAGGTTTGACTTCACGCAACTATCCACCATGTGCTATTTTGTGTAGCTATATTATGATTGTCCTTCTTATTCATTAACCAAGAACTCTATAATTTTCTACTCCCTCTCCCGAGTGCTAAGTAGATACTAATTATCTAACAAAAGGTTGTAACGTCCCCATCAACAATCTATAATTAAATAACACAATAAGCACTAAAATCTTTTAATGGCTTCAATAGCACTATATGTCCTCCCGAACTATATAAATACCATCGATGTATTTTTCCCTTTCTTGTTTATAAATTCCCTTTTCCAAGTGATAATTTATAGACATACAAATCATTCAAGATATGGCCAATAAAATGAAAGCATTAAGATTGGAAAAATACAAATGAACAATAAGGAAACTTATATAGCATAAATCATAAATCCCAACACATGGTTTCTAGTTTTGTTCCATCATTCCTCTAGAAATAAGAATTAGTTCATGATAAAAATAACACAACACACAAATCTTTAACAAGACATAGTAAATAAAAATGAAAGTAAAGAAAGAAAAACTTAGAACAAGAGTTTTGGAGTTCAAATGAAGCTTTTGTTCAAAGATGTGCAAGAACTTTTCCAAGGATGAACTTGATCTTCAATCTCTTCTTTGTAGCCTCCACTCCTTGCCTTTGCTCTCCAAGATGCCCTAGATGATGAATAATGGATGCTTTTTATAGTCCTAGACAAGTCTTGCACGCAAAACACCAAAGTCTTCAAGTCCCATGCACAGCACACCAAAGTTTCATGATTTCACAAGACCGAGGGTGCGGTTGGCTTTCGGCAGAATTTTTCCTTTGCAGCGTGTGAGACCGCGGGTGCGGTCCTAGCATGACCGCGGGTGCGGTCATGCTTCGGCATGTAGCGCAGGTGCAGTCATGTTTTGGAGCGCGGGTGCTGTCCTGCTTCGTTTTATTTTGTCCTTTGTACCTTCTAATTCATCATTATACTACTCCAAACTCTCATGTCTAAGCTTCCAAACTACAATAACAAAAACAACAACAAATCACATAAAATCTGCTCAAGAATCACAAAATTCCAAGTTAAAAACAAATAATAAAAGTACAATAAATTGCACTTATCATGCCTCCTAGAAGAGCAGCCGTGCCTTTACGACCAACAGCACCAGAATAGGGTAGCACATCCGGGGATCCGATGGATGTTACTGCTACACCTATGGAGACTCTGTTAAAACGATTCCAGTCTTTCAGACCACCTACCTTAAAGGGTACATAAAACGCAATCTAATGTGAAAGTTGGTTGGAGGATATTGAAATGTTATTCGAGTCTCTGGAATACAGTGATGAGAAACGAGTGAAACTCATTGGCCATCAACTGCAAGATGTGGCTAAGAATTGGTGGTTGAATATCAAAAGAGCATTAGAGCAGCGTGGCACATAGATTACCTGGAAAGTGTTCAAGACAGAGTTTTATCAGCGACTTTCGTGTATCCTACCGTAAAGATAAAGGCGCTGAGTTTGCAAACCTGAGGCAAGGGCAATTGAACATTGAAGAATACGTCGCTAAGTTTTCTTCCTTGCTTCGATTTTCACCACATGTTTCAGGTAATGATGAGGCCGTGGTAGATCAATTTATAACGGCTTAAATCCCGATATCTTTACATTGGTAAATACTGGGAGACCCAACAACTTCGCCGATGCATTGAACCGTGCCAAAGGAGCAGAAGCAGGATTGCTTAGGCAACGGAGTCTTCCGTATGTTGCCCCGAGCCCGAGACCGCCATTACCTCCAATACAACCTCCTCCTAGATTCGATAGCGGAGGTAGTAGCAGCGGGCGGAAAGATCCGTTGAAAGTTAAGGGTAAGCAGTTCAAGAGAGCAATGAGCAGTTCGTCGAGCTCCAGTGGGTCACGACCGCGAGGTCCTGGCTAGAGTACAGATGTGATAGGTGGGTATTGTAGTACTTGTGGAGGCCGACATGCCACAGAGCAGTGTCAGGGAGTGACGGGGAGATGCAACATATGTAGGCAACAAGGACATTTCGCTAAAGTCTGTCCTCAGAGAAGTGGTGCATCGAGATTTCAGGGTGCAGGGTCATCCGCATCAATGACTCAGCTTGAAAGGCAAGCTTCATCTGTTCACTCCTTCCAGCCTACTCCTCCACAGACCCAGCCTCGAGCCAGAGGTAGCCAGACCGGAAGCCAGCCTCAGAGACAACAGGCGCAAGTGTTTGCGTTGACTGAAGAGCAAGCACAGGATGCCCAGACGATGTTATATCATGTAACTGTCTCCTTTGTAGTTATCCTGCTCATATATTGATAGATACTGGTGCATCGCATACATTCATCTCAGAACGGTTTGCATTATTGGATTCCTTGCCTGTTGAGTCATTGTTGGATGTAGTGTCTATTACTTCTCCGTTGGGAAGTGGTTTGATAGCTGTGACTACGGTTAGACATTGCATCTTACAGTTTGAGGGTCATGAAATTGATCTAGATTGCATAGTACTTGGGTTAGCTGATTTGGATTGCATTTTTGGGATTGACATGTTAACTAAGTACAAAGCCACCGTGGACTGTTTTCACAAGATTGTCAGATTCAGACCCGAAATGACAGAAGAGTGGAAATTCTACGGTAAGGGTTCCAGATCTCGGATTCCCTTGATATCGGCTTTGACTATGAATAGATTTTTACAGAGAGGAGCAGAAGGGTTTCTTGTGTATGCTGTAGATGTACAGAAATCGAGCCCGGCATTGGCAGATTTGCCAGTAGTACGGGAATTTCCAGATGTGTTCCCAGATGAAATCCCAGGGTTACCTCCAGCTCGAGAGGTATAGATCTTATACCAGGTACTGTTCCTATATCTCGAGCTCCGTATAGGATGGCGCCTATTCAACTGAAAGAACTGAAATCACAGTTAGAAGATCTTCTAGCCAAGGGATATATACGACCTAGTGTATCTCCTTGGGGCGCACCAGTGCTCTTTGTACGAAAGAAAGATGGATCGATGCGATTGTGTATAGATTATCGGCAATTGAACAAAGCGACAGTGAAGAATAAATATCCATTGCCACGCATCGACGATTTATTTGATCAATTACAGGGATCATCTGTTTATTCCAAGATCGATTTGCGATCTGGTTATCATCAGCTCAGAGTTTGAGATGTAGACATACCGAAGACAGCATTTCGAACCAGGTATGGACATTACGAATTTATTGTCATGCCTTTTGGTTTGACGAATGTCCCAACGGTATTTATGGGATTGATGAATCGAGTCTTTCAAAGGTATTTGGATGATTTTGTGATTGTCTTTATCGATGACATTCTGGTGTATTCTAAGAACAGGAATGAGCATGCAGAGCATCTAAGAATTGTATTATAGATCTTAAGAAATGAAAGACTGTATGCTAAATTGTCCAAGTGTGAGTTTTGGTTGAATCGAGTTGTCTTTTTGGGACATATCATATCTGGAGATGGTATTGCTGTAGATCCAAGTAAAGTGGAAGCTGTGATCAGTTGGCCGAGACCGACTTTTGTGCCAGAGATACGCAGTTTCATGGGTTTAGCAGGATACTATCGACGATTTATTAAAGATTTCTCCAGTATTGCAAATCAAATTACCCAGTTGACACAAAAGAATGCGCCATTTGTATGGTATGAGGATTGTGAGTCTAGCTTTGTTGAATTGAAGAAGAAGCTGACCAGTGCTCCAGTACTGACGATACCTTCAGGTACGGGTGATTTCGTTGTATATTGTGATGCCTCTCACAGAGGTTTGGGATGTGTTCTTATGCAGCGAGGTCATGTGGTCGCATACGCCTCGAGACAACTGAAGCCACATGAAGTCCGATACCCCATTCATGATCTCGAATTGGCGGCTATCGTATTTGCATTAAAGATCTGGCGTCATTATCTCTACGGCGAGAAATTTGAGATTTACTCCGATCACAAAAGCCTGAAGTATCTATTTTCTCAATCAGAACTGAATATGCGGCAGCGTAGATGGCTTGATCTACTGAAAGACTTTGATTGCGAAATCAAATACTATCCAGGGAAGTCAAATGCAGCAGCGGACGCTTTGAGTCGAAAGGTTTGTTCCTTATCCTTATCGACGATAGGTGTTACAAAGTTAGTTGAAAATTGTTGTTTGTCTGGATTAAAATTTGATACAAAGAGTAAGCCACTACAACTTGCTACAATCCAGTTGAGCCTGATTTAATGATGAGGATCAAAGAAGCCCAAAGAACCGATCAGAATGTGCAGAGATCGATTCAGATGGTCCGAACAGGACATATTTCAGAATACCAAGTACGTGATCATGTTTTGTACATGAATAACCGTCTTGTAGTGCCAGATGTTTCAGATTTGAAACAATAGATTTTATCAGAAGCGCACTGTAGTCGGTTTAACATTCATCCTGGTGGCAGGAAAATGTACAATGACTTGAAGACACAGTTCTGGTGGAAACAAATGAAATCAGATATTACAGACTTTGTGTCTAAGTGTTTGAACTGCCAACAGGTGAAAGCCGAGAGGAAAAAGCCCAGAGGTTTACTTCAGAGTTTGTCTATTCCTGAATGGAAATGGGATCATATTTCCATGAATTTCGTGACGAAGTTACCTCGATCTTCCCGAGGCTGTGATGCGATTTGGGTCATTATCGATAGACTAACCAAATAAGCTTGTTTCATCCCGTACAGAATGACTTATCGACATGATAAGATGGCGGAGATATATGTCCGAGAGGTAGTCAGATTACATGGTGTGCCGAAGTCTATCGTATCAGATCGTGATCCATGATTCACTTCACACTTCTGGCACAGTTTACAGCAGGCTTTAGGTACGACATTACACCTGAGTACTGCTTATCATCCTCAGACAGACGGACAGTCAGAACGGACTATCCAGACTTTAGAGGATATGTTGAGAGCCGTAGTGCTAGATTTTGGCACTAGTTGGCAAGATTCTATACCTCTTTGTGAATTCTCTTACAATAACAGCTATCAGACAAGCATTGAGATGGCACTGTTTGAAGCTTTATATGGCAAGAAGTGCAGATCTCCGCTGTACTGGGATGACTTCTCAGAGGTACCAGAACTTAGGCCGGATATGATTCGTGACATGACTGAGAAGGTGAAAATTATTCAGAAGAGAATGAAGACGGCACAGGATAGACAAGCGAAATACGCCAACATTAGACGTAGACCATTAGTATTTGAACAAGGAGACAGAGTATTTCTGAAGATTTCTTCTTTCAGAGGCGTTGTCAGATTTGGAAAACATGGGAAATTATCGCCTCGATACATTGGTCCGTACGAGATTCTTGAAAAGATTGACGATCGAGCTTACAGACTTGCTCTTCCTCCTTCCTTATCTGGTATACATGACGTTTTTCATGTGTCGATGTTGCGTAGATATATGCCATATATTTCTCATGTCATTCACCCTGACGAAGCGGAACTTGATCAAACCTTGAGCTATGTTGAGCAACCGATACAAATTCTTGACCGGAAAGAAAAGAAGCTCATGACAAAGACTATTCCGCTAGTGAAAGTCCAATGGAGTCGTCATGGCATAGAAGAAGCGACTTGGGAAACCGAAACAGACATGCGACAAAAACATCCCGAGTTATTTACTTGATGTAAGTATTTATTCAGTTTTGATTATAGTACATCTTGTATATAGATAATTTACTAGATTGCCTGGGATTTCGAAGACGAAATCATTTCTTAGAGGGGGAGAAATGTAAGGCTCATTGATGTGAGACTCGGAAGATATGAGTGTGCATGACATATAATAAGAATTTTGGAAGAAGGCAAGACCGCACCCGCGGTATAGGAAGACACCGCACCCGCGGTGTATGGACAGTAAGTTGGCAAATTTCCCGTAGCTACACCGCACCCGCGGTGCAAGAAGGAACGCACCCGCGGTGCAGCTACAGTGGGTTCACCGCACCCGCGGTCCTCAAGATACCTCACCCGCGGTCGTCGAATTTTGAGGAATGAAAATAATGCCGAAGCATGAGCGCACCCGCGGTCTGGATATGAGCGCACCCGCGGTGCTGCATGCGAGAAGTCCACCTTCGTTTCTTGAGTTGACACATGGCAGGGTATATATATAGATGTATTGCTGATTCATTCTCTCCCATTTTCAGCAGCTGGAACCGAGAACAAGGGTGGAATTCCTTCAAGTTTTCTTGTGTTAGACTTGAAATTGTGCAAGAGATATTCATCCAAACTTCAATATAAGCATAGATTTGTGTTCCTTGTATCAAGAACTACAAGGGGATGTGAGTTTCTTCTCTTTTCAGCATGAAGTTTAAGTACTGGGGAAAATCGGATATGATGATTAATATGTGTTCTTGATATGTTGAGCATGGTAAAATTGCAATCGGATTGATTTTCGGATACCGTATGAGATTGTCTTGAATTTCCAGCATATGTGTGTACGAAGTTCTACAGATTTGGAGATACTAATGAGTAGATTATGTAAATTGTGAATTGAGAATTATGATGTATTGATATATGTGAGAGTTGAATTGACCGGTATTGAGAAAGTACGGCGTTATGCCGTCAAATTATACCAAGGTCAAGCATTGAAGTTGATATGTGTTGATTGTGATTAAAGATTAATTGGATGTGTATCAACATTTCCATTTCAGATTCGATATTGACAGATTCGCCTTCGAGACTTCGACTACGACAACAAGAAAGGTATAATGCATGTTTTGTTTGGGGAGACATGACTCAAATTAGATCCAATTTGGGTTTCCCAACCAAAATCACATACTAGATTTATTGTTTATTTTGTAATATGATTGTGATTTGTTTATAGACTTTTATTCAAATCTTTTGAGATGATTATGCTTTGTTTACAGATTGTTATTCATTGCATTTAAGATAGGAGAGTCTTGACAGAACAGTCAGACTTATAGACGTTCGGTGATATCGCAGCTTAGGGGAAGATCATTCTCCTATTGTAGATGTTGATACAGATCAGACCGAATTCTAGGAATAAGACGTATAGTCACCCCGATTGGGAGGGTAGGTGACAGCCATTGACGTCTTATTCACACCGGGATCCCTAGAGTTATAGTTGAGTCGAGTCTAGACATGATTGGATTTGCATGGCATACTTATGTTGATGACATTCATAATAGCATGTTTCATGATTTAGATTTTTATATGCATGTATACATGTTTATACTGGGATTTGTTCTCACCGGAGTTTCCGGCTGTTGTTATGTCTGTATCTGTGCATAACAACAGGTGGGGCAGGATCTAGGTCGAGACAGAGATGAGATCGTGATAGCGTGGTGACTTCGGGCGCAGCAGAGGACTAGTGGTTTTTACTAGCTTTGTACTACGTGTAGATAGTAGTTTGTTTTAAACACTAGTTTGTACGAATGTATAATAGCAAGACTTGTATTTACATTTGATGGAATGAAGTAGAAATATATGATGTGTTTAGTTTTATTAACATTTGATGTAATGTTAAAAGCAAAAATTTGACCCACTTTTTATAATAAAGATCCTTTTTAATCCCAAAGAAATGAGTTAGAGCTCGGGTCCCCACAAGACATATAGATAAAGAGAGTCGCCTCCATAGATAACGTTGTTGATCCACTGACGTAGCCCCTGTTAGGACCATTTTTTTTAGAAGCATCGCAAAGCAATGGGTCTAAGATCTATGGGCAGTTGGCTATAGGGCAAGTGGGAGATTGTTATAGTAGGTGGGCGGCAAGCCAACTTGTGGTTCGAATTTTCATTGACTCTAATGTAAAAAAATATTTATTTTAATAATATTTTACACTTTCGTTAGATTATGGAATTATACTTTATCTCTATACCTACGCAAGCTGCATTGATAAAGTCCTTGAATCTACAATAGGTATAGTGATATTTGCCTCACAACATAAGATCATGAAACTCATTAAAAACCGTATCATATATTCAAAACATGTTCTTAGTCGAATCAGCCGCCTAAAACAAGGATAAAGGTCGATCGAGCTTGAGACTAACATCAGTGAAATAAATGTCATGTTTCATTGGCAAGTGCATGGAGATGTCTTGTAAGGTGTATGAAATTCGAACTACGTAACGTGACTGCATGCATTCTAAGGTCTTACTAAAATAATTGTTTAATTATTCTATTGCATGACTATAGCATGATATGTGGTTTAGTTCATGGTTATTTAAAGTTTAATGAATTAGGACTTTAAGTTGCATTTCGCACTCAAACGAAGAACAGAGACCGGGGATAATCAGGAAAAATGTTTTTATTATATAATTAATTTTAATTATTTAATATATGGTATAATTAAGTATGTTTTTTGAAAATGTGCCTTGGTTGGTTATTTTTACTCGCCGGGTCATATTTTTTAACCGGCACACAAATTTTAACGAGTCGGAGTAATTTTTGAGGGTTCAGGCAATATTTTTAGAAACGTACCTAAATGCAATATTTTTCGGGAGTGTTATTGGGCTTGATGAGTTTATTATATTGCTTAATGGGCTCAAAACCATTTTAACTCCTTTAATTATGATTATTGGCCTATTAATGTATCATCCTATTAACCTAAACACTCCATTACCTAACCCTAACCCTATTCCTCACACATGGATGCCCCCTCCCTCACTTCAGCAGATCCACTTTCGAAATTCTTGAGCAGCCATTCAAGAATCCTTCAAAGTTTTCAAGAAAAATCCTTCTTCGTCTCTCCAGTGCTCTTCCTACGCGTAGATATCAAAGTTTTAGCGCGTTTACACCATAATACGTATTTTGTATGGCTTATGCATGTTATATATCTGGACTAATGTTTTATATCGGTTTTTCCATATGTTTCTCCATGAACTCGTCTTCTTGCTTTCATGAACATCATGTCCCTATTCGGTTGAGGGGTTGCTGCCAGATCAGGAGTTCGAAGGAGGTCCCACGACAGGTGTTTTAGGTGTCGAGCTTGAGGTTCATGCTTTGTTAGGTGTCCAATTGGGGCTTTGTGTTTGGGTTAGGTTGAGGCTCGATCAAACAATATGTAAGGGAAGTGGTGCAAGGGAAAATTCAAGGTCGTGGAGTGGACCCTGGTGGGTCTGAGTCATGGCTTGGAGCAGGTCATACACGGTTGGTCTCGGGCTAGGTGGAGATCGAGGCGACCAGGATTCAGTTTTTGGTACTTTCGGGGTTGGAGTGTGCAACCGCTTGCTTAGGGTAAAAGGGCATGGTTGGGTTGGTCCAGGAAGGGGTCCACGACTTGGTCATGTTCCTAGGGTGGTCTAGTTCGGTGCTAGTCCAGTCTAGACTAGGCTAGGTTCGGGTAGCGCATGGTTCGGCCCTAGGGTTTTGAAATTGCAAGGTGCCGATTTTTCCAGCTGCCACTAGGTCACTTTCAAGGATTCATATGTGATAGAATTATGTTGTTTAGGGGCTGGTAGGGTGTGTTTATTATGTGATAAAAATTTGGGAAACTTTGGTTAAGTTTCAGGTTGATTCGGGTTAAAAACGGGACCCCGGTCCAAGTTTATAAAACAAATCGTAAAGGTTACTGTATGCGCTCAATTTTATACGAAATGATTATAAATATGTTTTGAGGTGTTTTTAGGAGTTTGGTTGGCTTCGGGTCAAAATTTGGAAGTCCATGGGTAAAATGGTCAGTTAGGGTTTCTAGGGGTAAAATGGTCAGTTTGCACACGGGTCGAGTTAACAGACTTGGCAGCGCCCTGATCACAGAATTACACGTTTTAATGCATATGCTACCATGAACATGAATTTTTATGGAATTATGTAAATTACGTCGCATGCTTGATTTTAAGAAAAAAATTTACGTATACGCATGATTTTATAAGTGATGAATATGATGACATGTTTTAAAGAAAAGGAGTTGCTTGTGACTAATACAAATACGATAATACGATGACATGTAAGGCCAAGACTCAGTGGATGGGTAATATTGTCGCTGATGTCCCCACCGTCGGGTACCACGGTTACACGTAGATGGATCCCTCGAATAGAGCTGATACGAAAGTCATAACTTATTAACAGAATTAAAATAAAGAAAATGAACACGTATATGATGATATGTTGAGACATGTTTTGACACGTTATGCTTTGTTACGATACATATACATTTATGTTTTTAAGATCATTAAATGTATGTTGATTACAGTACATTTCACCGTTTCATGTTATGTATATGTACTTGTTATAACGTTTTTGGTGTGTTGAGTCTTTAGACTCACTAGGTGTGAATGATGCAGGTGAGCATATTGATGAGGAGACTGGAGGCACCGAAGACTGAGTAGGCAGGGCTGGATGGGTGCAAGATAACCCGAGGACCATAGTTTCCGCATATTACGTTTATGAGTTAGAAGTGACACTGGGCATTTTCATACTCGTTCTTTTATATGTTGATGGTCGTCAGGATTTTCGCAGGTTTCATTTGTGAATTATTTTAAACGACATTTTAGGGTTTGACGTTTGTCTCATTTTTATTAACTGCAGTGTTTTTACTTGTAGTTGAATACTTTTATTTAAAATGTATAATCTTCAGCTGTTATTGCATGCATGCATAAAAGGGTAATTTTCGTAAATTATCTTGCAAAAAAAAAATTCTAGTAGTATTTTAAGTAGTAGATGTTTCAATTGGTATCAGAGCAAGGGTCCTGTTTAGGGTTATGCCATCGCCAGCTTCAGCAACTCAGTCTTCAAGCCTCAAGTCAGTAAGTTTAAATGTTTTAAATGTTTTAATCCTTTCACCTGCATGTTTACATGATGAATGTCTTCGAGCGATTTATAGTACATGTTTAGCTATTTACATGATTTAATGATTAAATGTTTTGAAAACTAGATTAAATTGCATTATGAGTTACTTTTAGAATTGGACTGTATTCAGATATTATGCCTCCCAGACGCGCTCCTAGAACTGATCGTCAGGATAATACTTCTAGAGGCGGTTGAGGCTTTCCCAACACCACCACCAGGAGATGCTGCTACCCGAGTCCTTGAGGGAATTGCTAGACTGATGGAGCAGGCACAGCAGGCTCCGAGGCCCCAGACAGACATTTATGAGCATTTCCGACGGCTCAACCCGAAGGAGTTCGGGGGTACTACTGATCTGTTTTTAGCAGAGGGTTGGATCCGGTCTCTAGAGCTACATTTTCAGTAACTAGACATGAGAGACAGATATCGGGTCCGATGTGCCACATATATGCTGAGGGAAAATGCATCCCTTTGGTGATAGGGAGCAGCGCACGGGGTGAACTTGGCTACTCTCACATGGGATCAATTCAAGGAGGTATTCTATGGCAAGTGCTTTCCAGAAAAGGTCAGGGTACGCCTGACGAGAGAGTTTATGAGTCTCAGAGAGGGAGACTTGTATGTGGCAGAGTTTATCCGAAAGTTTGAAAGAGGTTGTCACTTTGTGTCCCTTATTGCGAGGGATGCTGCTCAGAAGCTGAGGCACTTCATGGATGGTCTCAAACCCACTTTGCGCAGGGTGTGATACTGATGAGACTAGAGAGTTATGATGAGGCCACCGCTTGTGCTTTTCAGATGGAACAGGCCCTCCGTGATATCGACACTGACATGGAGCGGAAGAGGCATCATGCCCAATATAGTTCACAGCCACAGAAGAGGCAGTTCACCGGGCCATCGAGGCAACAAGGGTAGCAAAAGCCCCAGGGACAGTTTCAGAGGCCCGAACTGGAGAGGCCACTGTAGGCACCACGGGGTTCCTAAGCTGGAGGAGAGGCAACCATGCAAGCAGTGCAACCGATTCTACTTCGGCAAGTGTATGTGGGGGACTTTCAAATGCTTTATATGTAAAGAAGAGGGCCACAAGGCACCTGATTGCCTTAGGAGCAAGGGCCCCACTACTGACAGGGCCTATGTGATGTATGCAGAGGAGGCAGAGGCGGAGCCAGACTCTACACTGATCACTGGCAACCTGTACGTTTAATATTTTTATTTACCGCCTCGATTGCATGTATTATTATGTTAGGTAGTGGGATTCAGTTTTGGGGATTTGAGAACCTAGAATAATTTAGGTTGCATGCTCTAATAGATGGACTTAAGGGTTAAATTGTGGTAATTAAGAGCTTTAAGAACCATAAATGCAATAACCAAAATCTCATGGACCTACTTGCAAAAATCAAAAAATAGGGGTTGTTATCGTTTTTTCGAAAAATTTTAGACCAATGTAATAATTTTCGAGAATTTTAATGTGTAAATGGACTAAATTCGAAATTTTATGAGGACTAAATTGCAATTTTAGAAAAGTTAAAGGGCCAAATGGTAATGAATTCGAATCTTTAGGTGTCAATTGCAATTTCCGAAATTTTTGGGTGTTAATTTCAAAATTTTGATGGAACGTTAGGATTAAATCAGTGACTTTTCAAGGATTTTCTGATTATTACTGATAGAAATTTCCTTAAGTTTCAGCACAAACAGCTTTGATGGTATGTTTTGTCGCAGAAAGGATATATATTTCAGATGTAGCCACGTATGCATTGCTAGAATCCGGAGCTACACATTCATTTATAACCGAGTATTTTGTTAGTGACTAGGAATTATACCAAGGGCTATGGATTTGAGATTCAGAGTTTCTATTCCATTCGGAGATCAGATGTTACCTCGCAGATAATGAAGAGATTGGAGCTTCAGTTATAGAAAAATACGGTGCAGGCAGACATGATTGTGCTACGATTACTGGAGTTTGATATTATTCTTGGTATGGACTGGATTTCTTCGAACGGATCTACCATAGATTTCTACAGAGTTCAGTATCTGTCTGACCGCCCGATAAGAAGCCATTTATCTTTGAGGCAGCTAGACACCAGCAGATGTCGCGCATCATTTCTTGTATCGGTGCAAGGAAGCTCATGAATAGAAGCTGCCAGGCATTTTAGGCTAGTATTGTGATAGTGACCCAGCCAGTTAGTTAGAGGCTAGATGACATCGAGGAGGTCAGGGATTTTCCCAGTGTTTTCCCGGATGACGTTTCAGGCATCCCACCAGACAGAGAGGTGTATTTTTATACCGAGCTGATGCTAGGTACAATGTCGATCTCTAAGGCACCATATTGTCTAGTACCGACAGAAATGAAAGAACTGAATGATTATATACATGATTTGCTAGATAAGGTTTTCATTTGCCCGAGATTTTCTCCATGGGCCGCACCAGTACTGTTTGTTAAGAAAAAGGACGACAGCATGCGGCTTTGCATTGACTACAGAGAGCTTAACCGGGTCACAGTTAAGAATAAGTATCTTCTGCCTAGAATTGAAGATTTATTTGTCACCTTCATGGAGCATCAGTATTCTCGAAGATAGATCTCCAACAAGGATACAACCAACTGAAGGTGAGAGAGTCTGACGTGCATAAAACGACGTCCAGGACGCGTTATGGGCAATATGAGTTTATGATGATTCCCTTCGGATTGACGAACGAGCCAGCGATCTTCATGGATCTCATGAATCGCGTGTTCCAGTCGCATTTGGATCAATTCGTCATAGTTTGTGTAGATGACAACCTGATCTATTCGAAGATCAGTGAGGAGCACAATCATCATCTGAGGACTGTACTGCAGACCCTACAGGACAGATGAGTGTATGCCAAGTCTAGTAAATGCGAGTTCTGACTAGACAGAGTGGCATTCTTGGGCCACATTATATTCCGTGATGGAGTTAGAATTTGATCCCAGCAATGTCGAGGCAGCCAGATATTGGCCAATGCCTAAGAGAGTTACAGAGTTCGCAGTTTCTTGGGCTCGGCTAGCTACTATCGGAAATTCAGGGCTTTTCTTCTATTGCGGTTCCTATGAACGCCTTGACAAAGAAGAATGCCAAATTTATCTGGGGAGCAGAGTGCCAGGAGAGTTTTGACAGGATGAAGCAAGCATTGACTTCAGCGCCAGTTCTAGCTATGAAATCAGGGCAAGGAGAGTTTGTGCTTTATAAATATACTTCGAAGCTCGGTTTGGGCTCGGTTCTGATGCAACATGACAGGGTTATAACCTACGCATCCAAACAACTGAAGGTCCATGAGAAGAATTATCCTACTCACGACCTCGAGCTAGCAGCAGTGGTTTTTGACTTGAAGATATGGAGGTACTAGCTATATGGAGAGAAGTGCAGGATTTTCACTGATCAAAAGAGCCTGAAGCACTTCTTCACACAGAAAGAGATGAACATGAAATAGTGGAGGTGGCTGAAACTAGTGAAAGATTACGACTGTGACATTAGCTACTGTCTGGGTAAGGCTAATGTAGCTGCTGTGACGTCCCGAAAATTTAAGATCCACGTGAACCACATGCATACAAGTATCAAATTTATTATGTATTTAATTAAATTGCTTTAATTTCATAAATTAATTATTATGTGCATATTTACGTGTTTAAAATGTGATTTATACACGAATGCATGAAAACAGTGTTTTTAAAGTTATTTGAAAATGCGATCGAGGAACGGAACCGAGGGCTGAAGAAGGAAAAATATTTTTATTAAATAATTTTTTTAAATATTTAAAATAAGGTTGATGCTAAAGAATATTTTTGAAAATAAGGTGTTTTAAGGTGATTTTATACGATGAGACGTAATTTTTAACGGTATTCGATTTTCAAGAAAATAGGGACTTTTGAGAAATCGGCTATTATTTTCACAAACTTTTCTAAATAAAAATTTTTAAATATTAATTAATAGGCTTAATGGGCCTAATTTATTAAAAATCTAGGCTTAATTAAGTCCATTATTTAAGTGATTAAAGAAGAATTTTATTAGATACAAAAAAAGGAACATAATGAATAAATAAATAAGAGTTCTAGTATACCACACACACCCACACAAACACGCTCACACACATTCACGTAACCTTCCAAGAGCAGCGGCCGAAACATCTACCTTTTGGAGAAGGAAAGATTTGATTTTTATTCATTCGTTCTTCGAATTTAGTCATCGTTCTTCCTTCCAACAACGATCACCCGACTCCCATGCATCCCAACGTGGGCTTTTGGTGGGGTTTTGACAAGAGGAAAGGGTAGAAAAAAATATAAATCATTATCCGTTCATCACCGACATTCCACCGCTACAGTATTCATATTTCCGACGTTCTAAAACACAAAGGCATGCCATAAATATCCCTTTTCTCATCTATCACACCAAATTATATGTTTTAATTATGTATGCATAAAAAGCATGTGGGTTTTGTATTTATTTTCGTTTTTTTGCCAACTATGCTTAGAACATGTGTTTTTGAAACCCAAAACTCTTCCTAATTATGCACAAATGGGCTGCCATGGTAGTGGACCTTGAAGGGATGTTTTTCCACATGTTTGAGGACCCTTTGGAGCGTGTTTAAAGGCTGAAAAATATAGGACACCATTATAAACGAAAATTGTATGTTTTAGAGTCCTAGGGTTTGGCTAAGGTGTGTTGCTTTCCTAGACACATGCAGCTGCTAGCTACTCAAGGACGCATCCTGTGGTCTCAAAATACTGAACCAGGGTCCTGCACGGCGACTGGAGAAAGGGAGGACGGGAGCCGTGCCTAGGAGGGTTGCGTGGTGTCTTAGGGTACTGTTGAGGGGCTAGGCGTGGTTGGGCTGGTAGGTTTGTCCAGCAGCATATCATGGGTTGGTTCTAGGTCCTAGGATGGTTGGATAGAGACTGGACATGGTGGTTAAGGGCTGGAGTCAAAATTAGCCTATGTTCGAATCATATTAGGATTAAGACTCTTGGTGCAGAAAAATTCAGTAGCTTCCTAGGCATGTTCCAAGGACATAAATGGGCTTGATTTGAGTAGAATATGGTTTAATTAGGTGTTGTTAAGCTTTGGTTCAAGTGTTGTAAAGTTTGGTTAAGTTTCGATTCCATACGAGTAAAAACCGAGACGTACGTCTAAGTTTAAAAACGAATCGAGGAACCTATCAAAAAGCTAAGTTTTAAGACTAAGGAATATTTATGGGAGTGTTTTAAGGTTATATGATAAGTTTGGAATTATTTAAGTTGTCGTTTAGAGGTCTAAGGAAAAATACGAAAAATTATGCTTATAGGGGTAAAACGGTCATTTTACACCTAGAAATTAGTAAACATCATGGCAGTGTCCCCAATGCTGTTTTATATGTTAATGTGATTATTTTAAATGTTTATGGAATTTTATGATGAAATGGTAGAAAAATGATATTTACATGCATAGATTTTATAAAGTGATGAGAATATGAAATGTTGAAGGATGTGAAGTAATTGTGACTAATACGAATACGATGATATGTTAATACGTAATGCCAATGTTCCATTGACGGGTGAGAGTTTCGTTGAAATCACCGTCGCTCAGTAATGTGGTTACATGTAGATGGATCCATCGCCCATAATACGATTACGAAAGTCACAATTAACGATCTGAATTCAACGAAAGGAATACCTATGCATATATGATGAATATGAATATGTTGATGATGATATGAATACGAATATGTTTATATTTATATGGAAAATGTTTAAGTTTATGCATGATTATGAAAATGTTATTTTACGTAAAAGTATTTTCACTGTTGCATGTATTCTGCATACGTATTATTTGTTATCAAGATTATGGTTTGCTGAGTATTTAGACTCACTAGGTATGATTGATGCAGGTGAATATGATAATAATGATAATGGAGGTCTTGATAGTTGATCTGACTGGACAGAAGGTGCACATAACCCGAGGAACAACGCTAGTTTTTCCGCAATTATGATTTAAAGCTTATGTTAAGTATTTTTACTACTTTTATTATGTTTTGAGTGGTTTTTGAGAGGTTGTTAGAGTTGGCTTTATTTTGAAATATTGCTAAGTTAGGAGTTGAAAACGTTTGATGATTTTATGTTCTTAACTATTTCCTATGATTTTCAGATATATTTGGTTGTTTTATTTTTAAAACGGTGAAACTTATATTTTAAATTATATTTATGTATATACTGGTATTTCGGCCGAATCATTGAGGGGGAAAAATTTAGTACCTTTTAAGTAAAACGAGTAGTGGACGTTTCAGTTGCGGACGCCTTGAGCAGGAAGAATGCAGTGATCACTCAGTTGTCGATACAGAGACCGTCACAGGCGGAGATTTAGAGGTTTGAGCTTGCATTTTATGCCAGGGTCGATGCCCCTATTCTTTTTACCCTTATAATACAATCGATACCGAGGGACAAGATTCGAGCGGGGCAGACTTCTGACGAGCAGTTACAGAATTGGAGACAGAGAGATGATTCTAAGGGCCTGAGGTTGTATACAGTTGAGGACGATATAGTTAGATATCGTGACCGATTGTGGGTTACTAGCAGTGATTCTCTGAGAGCAGATATCATGAGCGAGGCCCACATCACCCCTTACTTCATCCCAGGGAGTACGAAGATGTATAAGGATCTACAGACTATTTATTGGTGGTCGGGCATGAAGCGAGATATTCTGCATTTCGCCTCCGATTGTTTGACATGTCAGCAGGTCAAGGCAGAGAATCAGAGGTCTGTAGGGAAGCTGAGACCACTCCCTATTCTCAAGTTGAAATGGGAGAATATTACCATGGACTTTGTGACAGGGCTACCGAGGACAGCTGGAGGATATAATGTCATTTGGGTAATAGTTGATTGGCTCACTAAATCAGCACAATTTATACCGATCAGGAAGACTTTCACCATGACTAAGTACGCAGAGCTGTATATCAAAGAGATTGTCAGACTGCATGGGGTTCTAGTGTCCATCGTGTCAGAGAGGGATCCAAGGTTCACGTCTGCATTCTAGAAGAGTATACATCAGGCATTGGGTATATCTGCTATTCAGTACAACCTTCCATCCTCAGACCGAATTGAGTCAGAGAGGATGATTCAGATATTAGAGGACCTACTCAGAGTTTGCATGATCGACTTCCAGGGCAGTTGGGAGCCAAAGCTACCTCCCGTGGAGTTCACGTACAACAACAGTTATCAGGCATCCTTTGGTAAGGCTCCATATGAGGCATTGTACGGGAGGAAGTGTAGGTCAATGGTTTATTGAGACGAGGTAGGAGAGAGGGCATAGTTGGGGCAAGATATTGTCTGTCAGACTGCAGAGTTAGTGGTAAAGATCCGAGACAAGATGAAGACCGCACAGAGATGACAGAAGAGTTATGCAGATCAAAGGCACATGGATCTTGAATTCACAGTAGGGGATCATGTATTTGTGAAAGTTGCACCGATGAAGGGTGTGATGAGATGTTGAAAGAAGGGCAAGTTCAGCTCTAAATTCATAGGACCGTTTGAGATCCTAGAGAGAGTTGGGACACTCGCATACAGAGTTGCATTACTGCCAAATCTAGCGGGAGTCCATAATGTGTTCCACGTCTCGATGCTGCAAAAGTACATGTCAAAACTTTCGCATGTACTAAATATGAGCCACTACAATTGACGTTGTACCTGTCTTTCGAGGATATACCCACTCAGATATTGGATAGGCAGGAGAGGAGGCTCCGGAACAAGATGATTCACATTGTCAAAGTCAAGTAGCTGAATCATTCTGAGGAGGAGGCTACTTCGGAGACTGAGACCGAGATGAGGAGTCGTTACCCGAAGTTATTCGGTATGTCTTAAATTTCGAGGACGAAATTATGTTTAAGGGGGGGAATTGTAAAGTCTGGAAAATTCGAACTACATAACCTAACTGCATGCAATATAAGGTTTTACTAAAATATGTGCTTAATTATTTTATTGCTTGACTATTGCATGATATTTGGTTTAGTTCATGGTTATTTAAAGTTTCATAAATCAGGGCTTTAAGTTGCATTTCGCGCTCGAACGAAGAGCGGAGATCGGGGATAATTAGAAAAAATGTTTTTATTAAATAATTATTTAATATATGGTGTAATTAAGTGTGATTTTTTAAAATGGACATTGTTGTGTATTTTTACTCGTCAGGTCATATTTTTTAACTGATACACAAATTTTAACGAATCAGAGGAATTTTTAGTGGTTCGAGCAATATTTCCAAAAACATACCTAAACAAAATATTTTTTGGGGGTGTTATTGGGCTTGATGGGTTTATTCTATTGCTTAAGGGGCCCAAAACACTTTTAACTCCTTTAATTATGATTATTGGCTCATTAGTGTATCATCTTATTAACCTAAACATTCCATTACCAAACCCTAACCATATTCCTCACACACGGCCGCCCCCTCCCTCACTTCATCAGCTGCACTTTTGAAATTCTTCAGTAGCCATTCGAGAATCCTTCAAAGTTTTCAAGAAAAATCCTACCCCGTCTCTTTGGTGCTCGTCCTACACGTAGATATCAAAGTTTTCGAGAGCTTAAACGCAAAGGCACACCCGATTACCTTATTTTCTTGTTTTTCACTCCATAATACGTATTTTGTGTGGCTTATTCATGTTATATATTGGCAGCTGTGACCCTAACCCGTTTTAAAGAAAATAAAATCTATAATTCGTAATCTTTAAAAAAATAATAGACTTGGAAGAAAGTATGTGCTTTTAAGAAATTTTAGCAGAGTTTCCCCATAAAAAGGAACTCACCACGTGCCTCAAGCAATAAAACCAATACATCATAAAAACTCCCACAACTAATAAATAAAGATATACAAAATCAATAGTATTGCATTTGATTACCAAAATAATTGAGTCAAGTTTAAACTCCCAAAATATCAAATGTGTTAAAACAAAATATATTAACCAACTTCAACAATTCCAAAACAAAATATTTTCTTAACCATCCATAGACAAAATAATAATTTCATCCTTCCTGCAAGCTTGGCACATTTCCTTCTTCCGTCTCGACACCCCACTGTATCAATCTCGGTCACCTTCATATGCATCTCATGAACATAACTGAAATGAGTTATAAAACTCAGCAAGTAGATATTGTAGTAACAAATACATATACCATAGTGTAAAGAAGGAATCTGTATCATTTCTTAACCGTAATATGCCATCAGTCGATAAAATGCATATATAACAATTATGAGATGGCATTCCATAAAACATTACTTTATTTTCCTTTGCATGGCATTGATAGGCCATCCGTCAATGGTATACATGTACGTCTCAGTCAAAATCAGTCACAGTACATGTCATTATGTTGATCAACTTCCGTCGTGTGGGTTTAGAATTACCAAAGGTAACACCACTATACCATTTAACTATCAAGCCATAAAAACATTCTTTGAAACATTTTATCAAACACGTGGTGTGAGTGCTAAAACATTAGCTCCTTTACTTTGCCCTTGGCATCAGTTCCATCTCTTTTCAATATATCAATACGTACAATATACATAATCAATGAGTTAAAGGAGCTAAAATTATTTAAAACATCATTTATCATATACATAGTTCATGAGATGCATTCAAAGGAAGAATCTACTTACAACCACTAGAAGATTTGATAATCTTAACACATTGACGATAATCCTACAACATAAAACCATGATATAATCCATTAACAACAATTCCTTAAACTTCCAACAATAATCAAGCATACATGAACTTCACTTCATCTATCATAATCAATAACCCAAATAAACCACGCACAAATAATTTACCTTTTATTTCCTTGCCCAAGATAACAAATTTCTAGCTCTTTTACTTCTTAAACCCTTGGGAAATGATGATGAAGAAAGGAAAATACGAAAAAAAATGAGAAGAAAAGAGAACCCTAGCTCTAATAGATGGAGAAGAGGGAAGAGAATTATAAGGGAGAAAATGAGGAAAAAGTGATACAACAAATATTAAAAACCTTCCAAATGCTCAAAACACGTTTTTACAATTTGTTTGGCGCTCAAGGCGGTCATTTATTACCGCCCTAGCACGGACCTCTCAGTTGCAAACCAAAAATTCAGAGCGAAGTGCGCTCAGGTGGTCAAATCTTCCTGCTCAGGCACGCTTTGCGCACAGCTACGACAAAGATCACTTCCGAAACGCCTATTCCCTTCATAATTTGAAAAGGTGGTAACATGAAAGTTGTAGCCCTATGTCTTGGCTTGCATCTCGAATTGGCCTCATGTCATCTGAAGGTCTGTAAAACTTTATATTCATTCTCCCAACATGTGTCAATTCAAGAACGACAATTAAGAACGACGATACGCACGACACACTTCGGGGTGCTTTTGGCACGTCTTCCCTAATGATTTGAACAAAACTCAAAACACAAAAATTATAGTCTTATATCTTATCTTTCTAATGAAAGTACCCTCACATCAATTGGATCAATATACAAAACAATATGCTAAAACCCACAACTACTGCCACAGTTTCATACCGTTTCAGCACTTTCATTACTTATTTGGCTCAAGATCAACTTCTATTCTACCCATCAATTATCTATTCCATTCTATAACATTCATTACCATTCATATCATAATGTAAAGCCTTAAACCATAACCATAAAATACCGTAATTTATAATAAAAGACATGAACGATCGGCTATTACTATTCTCATCCCCTTATAAAAATTTCTTCCTCGAAATTTACCTCACGGCGTAAACAAGTCAGGATAACTTTGCTTCATCTCTTCCTCGGGTTCCCATGTTGCTTCTTCGATGACATGATTACTCCATAACACTTTCAAGATCCCAGTTTCTTTGTTTCTAAGAACTTTAACCTTTCGATCCAGTATGTGTATCGGCCGTTCATGATAACTCAAATTTGGCAATAAGTCTAGTGGTTTGTGATGAAGTACATGAGTTTGATTCGGTACATATTTACAAAGCATTGAGACATTAAATACATTATACACCCTATTAAAATCCGAAGGTAAAGCCACTCGATAAGCTCGCTCGCCAATTCTGTCGAGAATCTCGAAAGGTCCAATAAAACAAGGACTCAACTTCCCCTTCTTTCCAAATCTCACAACTCCCTTGAGAGGAGCTATCTGAACAAACACGTGATCACGTATCTCGAATGCTAAAGGCCTTCTTCGAACATCTGCATAGCTTTTCTGTCGAGACTCAGCAGTTTTAATTCTATCTCGAATCAATGTTACAACATCAACCATTTGTGGAACCAAATCTAGTCCTATCATCTTTCTTTCACCTACTTCATCCCAAAAAAAAAACTGATCGACGACACCTTATCCCATACAAAGCTTCATAAGGTGCCATGCCAATCGAAGACTGATAGCTATTATTATATGTGAATTCCACAATAGGCAGCTTCAAATCCCATCTTCCAGAAAAATCAATAATGCAGGCCCTTAACATGTCCTCAAGAATCTGAATAACTCGTTCTGATTGTCCGTAACTCTGAGGATAATAAGTTGTTTTGAAGGCCAAATTTGTACCCAAAGCTCAACTCTTCCAGAATTTAGATATAATTGACACTTGTATCCCATGAAGTCTAACAATCTCTTGAACATAAGCATTCGCATATTGATTCATCGAATAAGTTGTCTTGAAAGGAAGAAACTGTAATGACTTGGTTAAACGATCAACAACAAATTGAATTATAACCTTTCTGCTTCATTGGAAGTCCGACAACAAAGTCCATTGTGATGTGTTCCTATTTCCACTAAGGTATCGACAATTTCTGCAACAATCCTGCTGTTATTTGGTGCTCAATCTTAACCTGCTGACATGTTAGACATTCAGAAATATACAATGCAATATCCTTCTTCATACCTGGCCACCAGAAGAGTCGACGAAGATCTTGATACGTCTTTGTATTACCTGGATGTATCGAATATGGTGCGGTATGAACCTCAATAAAACATCTCGTCGAAAATTATCGTCGATAGGAACACAAATTCGACCTCTGAAGGTCATCAACCCATCACTATTTAAAACAAAATCAGAATTTCCTTTTAGCTCACCCTTAGACTTCATTTCCAGCAATTGGTTATCATTCTGTTGTCCATCTTTAATCACGTCATTCAAAGTAGGTCGAATCACCAAAGCTGAAAGTCGAGCTATCGTACCTTTCTCGACCAAAGCGATCTCATTCCTTTGAAAGTCCAACAATAAAGGTTTTTGAATCATAGAACTCAACACTACTCCTGACTTTCGAGTCAATGCGTCTGCAACTACATTCGCCTTCCCATGGTGGTAACTAAAAGTGCAATCATAATCCTTAACAAGTTCCAACCATCTCCTCTGACGCATGTCGATTCCTTCTGAGTAAACAGATATTTAAGGCTTTTATGATCTGAAAAAATCTCAAACTTCACTCCATACAACTAATGTCGCCAGATCTTCAAAGCGAAAACCACAGCTGCCAACTCAAGAATGTGAGTCGGATAAGTATTTTCGTAATCCTTAAGCTGAAGGGAAGCATAAGCAATCACTTTACCACGCTGCATCAAAACAGCACCAAGCCCTTTCTTAGAAGCATCAGTATACACCACAAAATCTTCAACTCTCTCCTGAAGTGACAACACTGGAGCTGATGTCAATTAATCCTTCCACTCCTGAAAACATTGTTGACACTCATTTGTCCATTCAAATTTACCTGTCTTTCTTGTCAATGTTTTTAATGGCAGTCTATCTTTGAGAAATTGGCTATAACACGACGATAGTAACCTGCCAAACCAAAAAAACTTCGTACCTCAGAAACTGTCGTAGGAATAAGCCATTTCTTCACTTCTTCTATCTTTGTTGGATCCACGGTAGTTCCATCTTTAGAAAAAATATTGCCTAGGAAAGTCACTTGGTCCAACCAGAACTCGCACTTTTTTAACTTGGCATATAACTGGTTATCCCTCAATTGCTGCAACAGAGTTCTCAAATGTTCTCGATGAAGTTCTCGAGTCTCCAAATACAGAATATCATCAATAAATACAATGACAAAATTTTCCAAATAAGGCTTGAAGACTCGATTCACAAGATCCATAAAAAATGACGGCGCATTCGTTAACCCGAAAGACATTACCAGAAATTCATAATGACCATACCTAGTTGGAAAAGCAGTCTTAGGTATGTCATCTTCTTTTACTTTCAATTGGTGATATCCCGATCGCAGATCAATCTTGGAATATACCATTGCCCCTTGCAATTTATCAAAAAGATCATCAATTCGTGGCAAAGGGTACTTGTTCATAATTGTAACTTTGTTGATCTATCGGTCGTCAATACACAAACGTAGTGACCCATATTTCTTTTTCATAAACAACACTGGTGCCACCCCCCCCCCCCCCCCCATGGTAAAGAACTCGTTCTAATAAAGCCCTTATCTAACAGCTCTTGCAATTGGTTCTTTAATTCTTTCATTTCAGTCGGTGCCATTCGATAAGGGGCTTTAGAAATATGAGTATTACCAGGTACAACATCAATGACAAACTCGAATTCTCTAACGGGTGGCAACCCCAACACATCATCGGCAAAGGCATCCGAATATTCTCGAACAATTTCAATATCATTCACATCCACATTATATTCCTTACTCACATCCATTACAGACTCCAGAAATCCTTGAAACCCCTTAGCCAACATCTTATTCACCTTTAAGCAAGAAATAAAAGAAGTGTCAAGCATAGTACCTGAACACTTGAAGACCTTGCTGCACCATCTATCGGAAATTGCACCGTCTTTCAACACAATCTATTACTGCACGATGCGATGATAGCTAATCCATACTCAAAATCACATCAAACTCTATCTTAGGAATCATAATCAAATCAGCAAATAATGTTTCCTCATTCACTTGGATAGGACAAGCCTTCATCATACTCGTTGGACAAATCACATCACCCGAGGTAAGCACAATATTATACTGGAGAGGTTCAAATATAGGTGCAATACCCAACGATCTCATGAAAATTTCAGACATAAAAGAATGCATAGCCCCAATATCAATTAAAGTAAGGGCTACTTTGCCTGAAATTAGAATATTACCTGATATAATTGACGCATTCAGATTAACATCCTCCTTGGTCAAAGAGAAAATTCATCCTTGGACTCATCCTCGGCCTGAAGATTGGGTGCAATTGATGGCAATATGACCTGCACCTCCACATCTATAACATGTGTTGGTCCCTACAAAGCATTCACCCTTGTGTGGCTTGCTGTATTTGGGACATAAAGGCCTATTCATCTCAGCATGAACCACATAAGCTTTACCTCGATGTTCTTCTTTTCCTTTTCCTTTGTATCCCCCTTTCCAAATTTGACTCGAAGTTTGACTCTTTTGATTGAACTTCTGCCTTCTCAATCGTCTCTCCCTTTCAATCACCTTCTCATCATGCTCCGCCATAAAGGTTTTCTCCAATATCTCTTTGTATGTTGCAGCCTTGGACATTTTCACATTTCTTCTGATCTCGGCTATCAAGCCTCTCATTAAGTGTTCACCTTGGTCTTTGTCATTCGAAGCAATAAAAAGAATGAACAGACATCCTTCTTCAAACTTCAAGATCTAATCATTCACATTCAAGTTGCCCTGTTTTTATTCCAAGAACTTCTTCACTTTCCGGGTTTTGACATCATTAGAGAAATATTTGTCATAAAATAACTCCTTGAACTCACTCTATTTAAAGTTTTGAACATTGATGGCTACCTTTGCGGCTTCCCACCAAATGACTGCAGTCTTGGTCAGAAGAAACACTGCACAACTAACTCGATGATTATCCTCAACATGGAGATAGTTAAAGATTGCTTCAATAGCTTTAACTCATTCCATAGCTGCAAGGGATCCGCGCTTCCAACGAACTCAGGTGGATACATTCTTTTAAATCTGTCATACACTCCCTCTGAACTACGCTCCTGTCTCACAAGGCCTTTACCTCTTCCTTGTAGTGGGTTCTGAAATCTCAATAACTGTTGGATTTATTCTCCATTAACTTCAGCTTGCTCCTTTAGCAACTTACTAAACTCATCAACAACTCGTGATGAGGAACTATCTTGTCCCTCTATAGCTTTTCTCTTAGGTGGCATCTCCTAATTGCATCTCAGTTTAAAATCATTTTAAATCTTCTTCATACCACTAAATATACTTATCATCGTATCAGTACATAAATGAGATGCATAAATATACATACCGAAGTGTCGCCAACAGAAGAAGTCATGTGCCAAATCATTGGTCCGAAAAAAGTTTGCTCTGATACTACTAAATGTGACACTCTGACCCGTTTTAAAAAAATAAAATCTATAATGCGGAAGCTTTAAAAAAATAAACTTGAAGGAAGTATGTGCTTTTAAGAAATTTTGGCAGAGTTTCCCCGTAAAAAGGAACTCGCCACCTGCCTCAAGAAATAAAACCAATACATCATAAAAATTCCCAGAACTAATACATAGAGATATACAAAATCAAAAGTATTGCATTTGATTACCAAAATAATTGAGTCAAAAATAAACTCCCAAAATATCAAATGTGTTATAACAAAAGATATTAACCGACTTCAACAATTTCAAAACAAAATATTTTCTTAACCATTCATAGACAAAATAATCATTTAATCATTCCTCCAAACTTGGCACATTTCCCTCTTCTTTCTCGACACCCCGCCGTATCAATCTCGGTTACCTCCATCTGCATCTCATGAATATAACTGAAATGAGTTATTGTTGGAAAAAAAATTACGGCGTTTGACAAATTTCCAACTAATTATGCGAACCAACTGAATCTAGTAAACTAAACTCAGCAATTGAATATAGTAAACTGATCTACGCAACTGAAACGCAACTCAGTTATTCTCCTCACCACCTAATTGCCCAGCAGCTGATTAATTCAGCTGAACACGTCATTAACAACAGACAGATAGTACCACTACAGTCTACAACTATTAGTGTAACGCCGCATTTCAGATGTCACAGAGTACGGTTGTCAGAAGAATAACGACGTGGCATAACAACGGATATAATATTCAAACAACAGTTAGTGTTACCGTTGAAATGGAAGCTTATAAATAGCTGAAGAGAGCAGCTGAGAAACACATCAACCAACAACGAAATTCGAATCTCTTTGAATCTTGCTGTTACGCTGCAAAATTCTTTACTTACATTCAAATATCGAAATCTCTCGCTTACTTGTTCTATCAGTAGCATTCAGGCTATACATTTGAGCTTAATAGCACTTTGTAATATCTGCTAATTCTTTAAGTCGTGCTAAGATCAGTCAAGGACTGTAAAAGCGTTTGTAACTAAGAGTTTCAGCTTTGGCAGTGTAAGTCCAAACTGAAGTGGGTCAGTACAAGTCTTGTATTTGATCAAAGTCTTTTAGTGGATATCCTATCTTCGTGATAGAAGGGGTGACGTAGGAGTTATTCAAGTCTCCGAACATCCAGAAACAATTGTGTTCTTTTACTTCAGTTATTATATTTTAGTTAGATATTTTATCTTTCAGTCAGTTCTTATTCCGCAACTGTTTTCTTCAGTTTAACTGATTGTCATTGACTGACGTGATACTTAGAGTCAGTTTGTAACATAAATGAATCCAAATCTTCGAAGAAAATATAAAATTCGTGAAGTGTTTATTCAACCCCCCCTTCTAAACACTTTTTATCCGTATAACCGATCCTTTCAAGTGGTATCAGAGCAGTTGTATCTCTGTCATACTCGAAAATATTCACCGTGTGTGCCACGTGCAGGCGCTCCCGGTATTTCTCTAGTTTCTCCACCAGGACGGGAGTGGTAGTCATCTCATTCTCCCAAAGTAACTGGAGTTCTTGTAAATCCTCCCAGTAGCGAAGGATTTGATGGAAGACATCATCTTCTATTGTCTCTTTCCTTTTCTCCAGTGCTGCTCGCATAAATTCTTCAGCCATATCCGGAGCCTTTGAACTACTTGCATCTGCCATTTTAGCTGTTGAATTTCTTTTTGCTGATATATTTGCAACTAACTGTTCTACTCGTATTTATAGACCAGGACAAGGAGGATGAAAGGACAATGTCATTACAGCAGACGATTACACTTCTACGCATCAGGATAATTTTAATTAATCCTGCTTATATTCTCGTAATTTTTATATGCATCTATTAAGGGGGGATATTGGTTTTAAGAGGTTAACTGAGAAGACAAATGTTAGTAAATTCTCAACTGAAAGAACACGGTCTTTCAACTGATCGTTCAGTTGGGTATTTCACTAATCTTCTCATATCAGTTAACTAATTAACCATATTATATTACAAATCAAGTGACGTGACTGACTGCTATCTAATGATGAATCTTATCTTCAAACGTGGACGCATATTAACCGTTTAAATTGTACACACGCTTACAGCACACGTACACATGTTTTCATTCAAAATTTTCAATGGACTAACACGTGTCCAGAATTTGAATAGTCACGTACATCAGTACCATTCCCTGCTTAATTTCAGTTTCTTCTTACGCGTACATCAATTTTCAAGGTAAAACTCATACACTCCGAGCTTGTATCTTGTGAAATTTCAGGTTTTCTTAATCTCAGAAATGGCAAATCAAATTCCAGCACACTTATTGAACGCTATAGCTATCAATTTTGAGTCGACCCTATCAATTGGAGAAGCCGATGTGAAGAATGTCTTTCTGAAGCTAGAATCAGCAGGGTTAAAAACTTTCTTATGGGAATTCTTACAAGAGATCTATCCGAAAGAACTTCAAGATTTTTACTCAAATGGTTTTATCAACTCTGATGGAAGCATTATCTCTACTGTCAACAATAACCTGTTGACCATCTCTGAAGATTCTCTTGGAGAATTATTTTGCTTTCTTCTGATGGGTTAGCACAACTTGCTGATGTCAAAGCATCTGATGTTGAAGAATGCAAACCTTACTTTCTGCTGATGAAAGGAAAATCAAAGTTTCTGATCCAAAGAAGGAGCTGAAGCACGAGGTTCAGTTACTGGCCGACATTGTAGCCAAGGGGCTATTGGCAAAGGCAGGATCCTTTGCTGCTTTAACTTTGGAGAAATTTCAAGCCATTACTGTCATCATGGCTGGACAAAGACTCAACTGGAAGCATCTTCTTTTCAACATCTTGAAGAATATGTTCTCTTCCACCAAGCCGTCAAAAGGTTTTGCATTACAGCTGAGCTATTTGATGAAATTCAAAGGGTTAGTATCTGATGATTCAGAGAGATTATCTAAATTCAAACTGTAAAATGCCAAGAATACCTTGCCACCAAAAACTAAGTTGGACATCTCTCCTGAAAAATTTATTAAGATCAAAAAAGAGATTGGTACGTAGCAGGCTGCTCCCAAATCAGTCAAGATTGCGAAGACTCTAGTACAGAAGAAGACTTCAAAGCGCAAACTGCTGATCATTGATTCTGATGTAGAGAAGACCCTGTCTCCTCCAATTGTCAAGAAACCACGGACACAGAAAACCAAACCTATTGCTGCAGTTGAAGTCATACCAACTGATAGGGTGATGAAATCAGGAGCTCAACAGCCAATTCAGGTTGTTCCATGGAAGGCAAATCCAACTGAGTCCTCAACTGAGGATCAGTTACCCTTGTTCACCATTCTGCCGAAGAGTATAATCACTAAATCTAGTGATAAAACCAGACTTGCTGGAGTGAAAGCTCCACTTATTAGTATCTCTCCTTACTCTCATTTACCATTTTCCAGACCAACAGGAGTTGTGCTCAGAGAGAAGATTGATGTAACTACGTCTGGATTAACTCTTCCTCATATTTTGACTGACTCCAAGGGCAAAGGTAAAATACAAGAAGATCCCAGACCTTCGAATGCCATTCAAACTCACATTGATCTAATTTGGCAAGAGGTCAATAAATTTGCTGAAGAGAAGCTCCATGTTTTTGAAAAATGGGTAAATTTCAGAGTTAGTGTTTTTGCCAAGGACCTCCACAAAAAATCTAAGCTGAAAAGATTTATTGCTCTGGAAAGAGTAGTGCTGAAGATGGTCAAAGCTTCCTCAATTTATCACGCTTTGCAGAGGAAGAGGTATTTCTCTGATCTTTCAAGAGAAAAGAAGCTGCAGCAGATTGTTTCTGAGCTTCGGCAAAATTTCAATCCAACAAGTCCAACTGCATTCAATGATAAAGCAGTGTATGATCAACTGGAAACAGATTTGATTGGACTTCAAGAAGAAATTAAACAGTGGGAAATGGATCAAGAACTGATCATCCCAGCATTTTCTCAAGAAATTGTGACTGAAGAACTCGCTGAACAATCAGCTGGAGAACCTGATAAGGACACTACTGCTACCCTTTCTCAGAAAGCAGATGTCTACTCATCTTCAATTGCTCCACCTTCATCCTTGTCATGACCTCCTATTGATGATCCCAATATGTATTCAGAAGCTGAATTGACACTAGCTCATATTGACGAAATTATTCAATCAGTGGTTCAAGAAGCTTCCACCAATGAACCTTTGTCAGTTGATCAATCCGCTGATCAAGAAGTTGAAGAGAATCCCATCTTAACTGAAGAGCCAGTTAAATCTGTCATTTCTGAACCAAATGATCAAGCTATGATGTCTGTTCAATCACCATATCACCAAATTTTTGAGAATCTGGAGGCTTTTTTAACTACTTCTGAAGATCCTCCAACTGTTGTGTCAGCTCGAATCTCAGATGTTCAACAGGCAGAAGCATCAGTTCATGACCCTCTAGTTGAAGACCCTGCAAAATTTCACATTCAGCAGGAAAGCTCAAATGCTAGTCAACATCAGTCTTCACCTCATCTGGTCTAAGCAGAAGTCACTGAAACAGATGTTCCAGCATCGACCATTGCTGAAACAATGATATCTGAAAGAACCATGGTGGTTTTTGATCGACTCTCTCAGGAAACTGGAGCGTCGGATCAGCCAAATCCTCATTCCGCCAAAGATCTTGATTTTGTTCTTGAAGAGATTCAGGACATTCAGCATAATATACACAGATTGATTAATGATTTGTACAAAATTCAGCACACTCAACTAGAACATTCTCTGAAGCTAGAACATTCTGAAGCATTCAACTCAGAGAAACTGAAAGCAATTCAAGAAGCCTTAACCTCTCTTTCTCAGTCAGTGGACGCAATTCAAAAGAACAAAGGTTCGGCTCAAAGTCTCTCCATCACTCACGACGTTATCAGCAAACGATTTGAAAATCTGGAGACGCTTGTAACAAGAAAAATAGAATCGTTGCAAACCACAATGCTCTCTGCCGTCTCTAACATATCCACTTCTGTCCATATCTTATCAACCGATGTTCGGCAATTATCTCTTCGGATGGGTTTGTTTGACAAAATGGGGGAAGAGATTCAAAAGAAGAGCAGTATTTGAGTCATTGTCTGTTACTCAAATATATATCAAACTTTTATGTTATCTACGATGAGTTCAGTTGTTCAGGTATTTTGAGCTTAGTTTTTTCAAACACCTTAAAGGGGGAAATTTTTGGAAACAAAATTACGGCGTTTGACAAATTGCCAACTAATTATGCGAACCAACTGAATCTAGTAAACTGAAAACTCAACAACTGAATATAGTAAACTGATCTACGCAACTGAAACGCAACTCAGTTATTCTCCTCACCAGCTAATTGCCAAGCAGCTGATTAATTCAGTTGAACACGTCATTAAAAACCGACAAATAGTACCACTATAGTCTGCAACTATTAGTGGAACGCCGCATTTCAGAGGTCACAGAATAAAGTTGTCAGAAGAATAACGACGTGGCATAACAACGGATATAATATTCAAACAGCAGTTAATAATACCGTTGAAATGGAAGCTTATAAATAGTTGAAGAGAGCAGCTGAGAAACACATCAACCAACAACGAAATTCGAATCTCTTTGAAGCTTACTGTTACGCTGCAAAATTCTTTACTTACATTCAAATATCGAAAGCTCTCGCTTACTTGTTCTATCAGTAGCATTCAGGCTATACATTTGAGCTTAATAGCACTTTGTAATATCTGCTAATTCTTTAAGTTGTGCTAAGATCAGTCAAGGACTATAAAAGTGTTTGTAACTAAAAGTTTCAGCTTTGGCAGTGATAAGTCCAAACTGAAGTGGGTCAGTACAAGTCTTGTGTTTGATCAAAGTCTTTAAGTGGATATCATATCTTCGTGATAGAAGGGGTGACGTAGGAGTTATTCAAGTCTCCGAACATCCAGAAACAATTGTGTTCTTTTACTTCAGTTATTATATTTCAGTTAGATATTCTATCTTTCATTCAGTTCATATTCCGCATTTGTTTTCTTCAGTTTAACTGATCGTCATTGACTGACGTGATACCTAGAGTCAGTTTGTAACAGAACTGAATCCAAATCTTCGAAGTAAATGTAAAATTCGTGAAGTATTTATTCAACCCCCCTTCTAAACACTTTTTATCCGTATAACCGATCTTTTCAGTTATAAAGCTCATCAAGTAGATGTTGTAATAACAAATACATATACCATAGTGTAAAGAATGAATCAGTATCATTTCTTAACCGTAATATGTCATAGTCAATAAAATGCGTACATAACAATTATAAGATGACATTCCATAAAACATTACTTTTTTTTTTCGTTTGCATGGCACTGAAAGGTCATCCGTCGATGGTATACATGTACGTCTCAGTCAAAATCAGTCATAGTACATGTCATTATGTTGATTAACTTTCGTCGTGTGGGTTTATAATTACCAAAGACAATACCACTATATCATATAACCATCAAGCCATAAAAACATTCATTGAAACATTTTATCAAACATGTGGTGTGAGTGCTAAAACCTTAGTTCCTTTACTTTTCCCTTGGCATCAATTCCATCTCCTTTCAATATATCAATACATAAAATATACATAATAAATGAGTTAAAAGAGCTAAAATCATTTAAAACATCATTTATCATATGCATAGTTCATGAGATGCATTCACAGGAAGAATCTACTTACAACCACTAGAAGATTTGATAATCTTAACACCTTGACAATAATCCTACAACATAAAACCATGATATAATCCATTAACAACAATTCCTTAAACTTCCAACAATAATCAAGCCTATACATGAACTTCACTTCATCTATCAAAATCAATAACGCAAATAAACCAAGCACAAATAATTTACCTTTGATCTCCTTGCCCAAGATAACAAATTTCTAGCTCCTTTACTTCTTAAATCCTTGGGAGATGATGAAGAAGAAAGGAAATATGAAAGAAATGAGAAGAAAAGAAAACCCTAGCTCTAACCGATGGAGAGAAAAGAAGGAGAAGGGAGAAAATGAAGAAAAAGTTATACATCTATTAAAAGCATTTTAAATCCTCAAAACACGTTTTTACACTTTGTTGGGTGCTTGGACGGTCATTTCTTACTGCCTTAGTGCGAACCTCTTGGCTTAAAACCCAAAATTCAGAGCGAGGCGTGCTCGGGCGGTCAAATCTTACCGCTAGGGCGCGCTATGTGCGCAGCTACGACAAAGATCGCTTCCGAAACGTCTGTTCCCTTCAAAATTTGAAAAAGTGGCAACATAAAATTTGTAGCCCTATGTCTTGGCTTGCATCTCGAATTGGCCTCATGATGTCATCTAAAGGTCTGAGTGAAAAGTTATGATCATTCTCCCAACATGTGTTAATGCAAGAACGACGAAACACACGTCACACTTCGGGACGCTTTTGGTTCGTCTTCCCTAATGATTCGAACAAAACTCAAAAAGCAAAAGTTATAGCCTTATATATTATCTTTCTAATGGAAGTGGCCTCACATCAATTGGATCAATATACAAAACATGTTGCTAAAAACCACAACTGCTGCCACAGTTTCATACTGTTTCAGCACTTTCATTACCTATTTGGCTCAAGATCAACTTCTATTCTACCCATCCATTTTCTATTACATTCTATAACATTCATTACCATTCATATCATAACGAAAGCCATAAACCATCAATATAAAATACCGTAATTCATAATAAAAGACATGAACGATTGGCAATTACAATTATCCTGCCTATATAAAAATTTCGTCCTCGAAATTTACCTCACGACGTAAACAAGTCAGGATAATGTTGCTTCATCTCTTCCTCGGGCTCCCATGTTGCTTTTTCGATGACATGATTACTCCATAACACCTTCACGATCCCAATTTCTTTGTTTCTGAGCACTTTAACCTTTCGATCCTGTATTTGAACCGCCCGTTCATGATAACTCAAATTTGGCATTAAGTCTAGTGGTTCATGATGAATTACATGAGTCAGATTCGATACATATTTACGAAGCATTGAGACTTGAAATACATTATGCACCCTATCCAAATCCGGAGGCAAAGACACTCGATAAGCTCGCTCGCCAATTCTGTCGAGAATCTCGAAAATTCCAATAAAACGAGGACTCAACTTCCCCTTCTTTCCAAATCTCATAACTCCATTGAGAGGAGCTATCTTAACAACCACGTGATCACCTATCTCGAATGATAAAGGCCTTCTTCGAACAACTGCATAGCTTTTCTGTAAAGACTGAGCAGTTTTAATTTTTTCTCGAATCAATGCTACAACATCAACCATTTGTGGAACCAACTCTATTCCTATCATCTTTCTTTGTCCTACTTCATCCCAAAACAAATGTGATCGACGACACCTTATCCCATACAAAGCTTCGTAAGGTGCCATGCCAATCGAGGACTGATAGCTATTATTATATGTGAATTCCACAAGAGGCAGCTTCAAATCCCATCTTCCAGAAAAATTAATAATGCAGGCCCTTAGCATGTCCTCAAGAATCTGAATAACTCGTTCTGATTGTCCGTAACTCTGAGGATGATGAGTTGTTTTGAAGGCCAACTTTGTACCCAAAGCTCTATGCAAACTCTTCCTGAATTCATATGTAAATCTTGGATCACAATCAGAAATAATTTACACTGGTATCCCATAAAGTCTAACAATATCCTGAACATAAGCCTCATCATATTGATTCATCGAATAAGTTGTCTTGACATGAAGAAAATGTGATGAGTTGGTTAAATGATCAACAATGATCCAAATTTAAATATAACCTTTCTGTTTCCTAGAAAGTCTGACAACAAAGTCCATTGTGATGTGTTCTCATTTCCACTGAGGTATCGGCAATGACTGCATCAATCCTTTTAACGTATCGTACTTTTAAACATACTTAAATTTTAATTTGCGGAAAAATAAAAATCTTTTTAAATAAATAATAGTATTTCAAATTGCGTTAAAATTAAACGGTTCGTCCAAAATTATTCGCAATAAAAAAAAATCACGAATAAAGTTTGCTAAAAATACATGTTTAGACATCATAAACAAATCTCATGAAAAATCTGAGTATTTGAACATGCATAAAATCTTAAAGCATGGGCGATCCTCGGGTTTAGCCTCCTGTGCAGTCCAAGCCGGCTCATTGGTCCCCACCCATAGTCTTCTCATACTCGTCCTCACCTGCATCGATCAAGTCTAGTGAATCTAAAGACTCAACATGTATAAACTGGAGATAAGAAGTAATACATAATAAAACCATATGCAACTTAAAGTAGAGCGTACATACTTAACTTGAACGTACATACATAAACATAGACGTGCCATCATAGTAAAACTTTTCATAAACATGATTTGATCATACATACTTGAACATGCATACATTGCATCGTTTTGCGTAGAGATATATCTCAAAGCAAGTGATTCATACATAAATGCACCTGATCAGACTAAACCACAGTACTGGGCTGGCAGGAAAAAATCCACTACCACATACATGAGATCACCGGTCATGCTTTACCGGGTGGATTGGTCCCCCTAGTCATGCTTTACCGCTTTCCAATCCTAATCTACCCTGGTCATGCTTTATCGGGGTGGAGAGGTCACCGGCCACATTCACCGGCTTCCAAACCCATTCATATTTTTGTCACAAGACATTTAGCATACCTCAAAAATAAAATATTTTCTCATTTTGCACGTCGAACCTACTTATATGGCGTTGAGGGATTCGTTGGATCTCGCTTGGGGCCCCTGCTGCACATACTAATATGAGTTCAAGCACTTATCTTTCATAACTTGACGTAATAATCATGCTCACACCAAAAAATGACAAATTTCTTATGATATTCTAAATCTCTCGGGACTCGACCTCATTTAATCATTGTGCTAAATCATGACAACGAACCTCAAAACAATCCTAAATTTTCCCAAACATGGAAGACACAGACCCCGTGTAGACATCCGGGTCGGGTTCGTGTAAACTCTGCAAACTTAACCTAGGGAATTAACAAAGGCACGGACCCCATGTCAGGGTCCAGCTTTGGGTCCGTGTAGACTCTGGAAACTCACACCACAAAAGAACCAAGGGCACAGACCCCGTGTCAGGGTCCGACTCCAGGTCCGTGTAGGCTCTGAAAATGTTAAACCAACGGAAATTACTACACTTGTGGCTTAATCCTCCTAACTCAATCATACGGACCGTGAACCAACACCTCGAAACACATCCTAGGATGATGTGGCAATGATTAAAACTCCCATGATGCCTCAAAACGACGATACAAATCATACAACACAACTAAAACTGTAAACACGACATTTTGACACCAAAATGCTTCCTACGACTTCTAATGCAAACAAGTGTTATCGACACGAAACGAAGCACCAAAAATCATCCCAACATCATACTCACAATAATTAAACACAGCGACAATCACCCAACGGTTCCCAACGAAGCCTGCAACAAATAAATTCATGAACACATCAAGAACTCTTTTTCCATAAAATTACAGTTTGCATAGTCCCACGAAAATGATCATAACTCATTCGTTTCTTGTCCAAAAATTACGAATATATTGTCAAATCAAAGGTATCGAAAAGTTCTACGTTTTATATGTTGAAACATTTTCAAGAAAACCAACCAATATTTCTCAGAAATCAAAATTACAGCAGACACGTTTTCAGATCTAAATATTTTGATCCAAAAATCATTTCAAACATTTTTGCTCAAACTTTTCACAACATACATGGATTTTTACGCATAATAAACATGACAACAAATAATATAACAAGATCGGTGCAGAAACAATAGATTATACATGCCTTGATCTTTAAAAATTCTTGAAACGACGATACCAAAGCAGAACGAGTGCGAGGTTGATCCGAAACGATTTTTGGCTCGATTTTTGTTGAGGAAATGCACGAGAATTGCTGAACTTTTTTGAAGAGGATGGGGTGGTTGTTGATAACTTCTAAGAACCCTAAGTTTCTTCTAAAAAATGTGATGGAATGAAATGAAATGTGTGTGTGTAACAGCCGAGTGTGTTTTTGTACGCGTATGTGTGCATGTGTTTTGGTGTGTTAACGTGTGTGTGAGTTATTATTAGGGGTAATTGGGGCTAATCATACTTAGCTAAATAATTACTTATAAAAATAATACTAATCTAATTACTTAACCACATTAAAAGATTTAAATAATCTAATTCACAAGGTTTAAAAATTCATACTACTTTTACAAAATCTCCTAATTACAAAAATAAATTACACAATTGCTAAACTTTAAAAGTTTTAAAATCCTAAAATCACCCAATAAGTAAGTTAGGCTTAAAAAAAGGCTTAAAACTTACTAAATCATTAAAAATATCACTTCCTAACTTAAAATAAAATAACACACTTTAAAATCATCAAAAATCATCGTCGGTCTGTTTTCCTCGATCTCGCATCGAATAATCGCCTGAAACATGAAACTCAAGGTATCATTTTAACGTGCATCACGTAAACATAAATAATTTAAAATAATGCAATTAACTATATCTTGCCTCGATAAAAACCGTTTTAAAATTAATTAAATAATTTAACGAATAAATAAATACATGGGTTTTACGTGTACTGAATTTGGGCTCTACAATCCTGCAGGTCTTTGGTGCTCAATCTTAACATGTTCACATGTTAGGCATTCAGAAATAAACAACGCAATATCCTTATTCATACCTGGCCACCAGAAGAGTCAACGAAGATCTTGATACATCTTGGAATTACCTGGATGTATCGAATATGGTGCGGTATGCGCCTCAATCAAAACATCTTGTCCAAAATTAACGCCGATAGGAACATAAATTCGAACTCTAAAGGTCATCAACCCATCACTGTTTAAACCAAACTCAAAATTTCATTTTACCTCAGCCTTAGACTTCATTTCCAGCAATTGCTTATCATTATGTTGTCCATGTTTAATCATGTCATTCAAAGTAGGTCGAATCACCAAAGCTGAAAGTCGAGCTATCGTACCTTTCTCGACCAAAGCGATCTCATTCCTTTGAAAGTCCAACAATAAATGTTTTTGAATCATAGAACTCAACACTACTCCTGACTTTCGAGTCAATGCGTCTGCAACTACATTCGCCTTCCCATGGTGGTAACTAAAAGTGCAATCATAATCCTTAACAAGTTCCAACCATCTCCTCTGACGCATGTTCGATTCCTTCTGAGTAAACATATATTTAAGGCTTTTATGATCTGAAAAAATCTCACACTTCACTCCATACCACTAATGTCGCCAGATCTTCAAAGCGAAAACCACAGCTGCCAACTCAAGAATGTGAGTCGGATAAGTCTTTTCATAATCCTTAAGCTGAAGGGAAGCATAAGCAATCACTTTACCACGCTGCATCAATACAGCACCAAGCCCTTTCTTAGAAGCATCAGTATAGACCACAAAGTCTTCAACTCTCTCGGGAAGTTACAACACTGGAGCTGATGTCAATTTATCCTTCAACTCCTGAAAACTTTGTTGACACTCATTTGTCCATTCAAATTTAACTGTCTTTCTTGCCAATGTTGTTAATGGCAGGGCTATCTTTGATAAATCGGCTATAAAACGACGATAGTAACCTGCCAAACCAAGAAAACTTAATACCTCAGAAACTGTCGTAGGAATAAGCCATTTCTTTATCTTTGTTGGACCCACGGTAATTCCATCTTTAGAAACAATATAGGCTAGGAAAGTCACATGGTCCAACCGCACTTCTTTAACTTGGCATATATCTTGTTATCCCTCAATTTCTGCAACACAGTTCTCAAATGTTCTCGATGAAGTTCTCGAGTCTTCGAATAAACCAGAATATCATCAATAAATACAATGACAAAGCTGTCCAAATAAGGCTTGAAGACTCGATTCACAAGATCCATAAAAAATTACGGGGCACTCGTTAACCCGAAAGACATTACCAGAATTTCATAATGACCATACCTAGTTCGAAAAGCAATCTTAGGTATGTCATCTTCTTTTACTTTCAATTGGTGATATCCCGATCGCAGATCAATATTGGAAAATACCATGCCCCTTGCATTTGATCAAAAAGATCATCAATTCGTGGCAAAGGGTACTTGTTCTTAATTGTAACTTTGTTTCTATCGGTAGTCAATACACAAACGTAGTGACCCATAATTCTTTTTCACAAACAACACTTGTTCCCCCCATGGTGAAGAACTCGGTCTAATAAAGCCTTTATCTAACAGCTCTTGCAATTGATTCTTTAATTCTTTCATTTCAGTCGGTGCCATTCGATAAGGGGCTTTAGAAATACGAGAATTACCAGGTTCAAAATCAATGACAAACTCGACTTCTCTATCGGATGGAAACCCCGGCACATCATCGACAAAGACATCTGAATATTCTCGAACAATTTCAATATCATTCACATCCATATTATATTCCTTACTCACATCCATTACAGACTCCAGAAATCCTTGACACCCCTTAAGCAACATCTTATTCACCTTCAAGAAAGAAATAAAAGAAGTGTCAAGCATAGTACCTGAACACTTGAAGACCTTGTTGTCACCTTCTTCTATCGGAAATCGCACCATCTTTTCAACACAATCTATTATTGCACGATGCGATGATATCCAATCCATACCCAAAAGCACATCAAACTCTATCGTAGGAATCACAATCAAATCAGAAAATAATGTTTCCTCATTCACTTGGATAGGACAAGCCTTCATCATACTCGTTGGACAAATCACATCACCCAATGGAAACACAATATTATACTGGAGAGGTTCAAATATAGGTGCAATACCCAACGATCTCATGAAAATTGCAGACATAAAAGAATGCATAGCTCCAGTATCAATTAAAGGGCTACTTTGCCTGAAATTAGAATATTACCTGATATAATTGACGCATTCGGATTAACATCCTCCTTGGTCAAAGAGAAAATGTGTCCTTGGACTCGTCCTCGGCCTGAAGATTGGGTGCAATTGATGGCAGTATGACCTGCACCTCCACATCTATAACATTTTTTGGTCCCTAAAAAGCATTCACTTTTTGTGGCTTGCTGCATTTGGGACATAAAGGCCTATTCATCTCAGCGTGAACCACAAGATCACGTTGCGGCCTTGGAAATTCTGACATCTCTTCTGATCTCGGCTCTCAAGCTTCTCATGAAGTTTTCACCTCGGTCTTTTTCATTCGAAGCAATAAAATGAACGAAAAGACATTCTTCTTCAAACTTCAAGATATAATCATTCACATTCAAGTTGCCCAGCTTTAATTCCAAGAACTCCTTCACTTTCCGGGTTTTGACATCATTAGAGAAATATTTGTCATAAAATAACTCCTTGAACTCACTCCATTTAAGGGTTTGAACATTGATTGCTACCTTTGTGGCTTCCCACCAAATGCTTGCAGTCTTGGTCAGAAGAAACACTGCACAACTAAATCGATCATTATCCTCAACGTGCAGATATTCAAAGATTGTTTCAATAGCTTTAACCCATTCCATAGCTGCAAGGGGTTCCGCACTTCCCATGAACTCATGTGGATACATTCTTTTAAATCATTCATACGCTCCCTCTGAATTGGGCTCCTGTCTCACAAGGCCTTTACCTCTTCCTTGTAACGGGTTCTGCAATCTCAATAACTGTTGGATCTGTTCTCCATGAACGTTAGCTTGCACCTTGAGCAACTTACTAAACTCATCAACAACTCGTGATGAGGAAATATCTTCTCCCTCTACAGCTTTCCTCTTAGGTGGCATCTCCTACATTGCATCTAAGTTTAAAATCATTTTAAATCTTCTTCATACCATTAAATATACTTATCATCATATCAGTGCATCAATGAGATGCAGAAATGTACATACCGAAGTGTTGCCAACAGAAAAAGTCATGTGCCAAATCATTGGTCCGAAAAACGTTTGCTCTGATACCACTAAATGTGACACCCTGACCCGTTTCAAAAAAAAATAAACTCTATAATGCGGAAGGTTGAAAAAAAACATGCCTCAAGCAAAAAAAATAAACTATATACTTGGAGGAAAGTATGTGCTTTTAAGAAATTTTGGCAGAGTTTCCCGTAAAAAATAACTCACCACCTGCCTCAAGCAATAAAACAAATACATCATAAAAATTCCCACAACTAATACATAAATATATACAAAATCAAAAGTATTGCATTCGATTACCAAAATAATTGAGTCAAGTTTAAACTGCCAAAATATCAAATGTGTTATAACAAAAGATATTAACCAACTTCAACCATTTCAAAACAAAATATTTTCTTAACCATCGATAGACAAAATAATCATTTCATCATTCCTCCAAGCTTGGCACATTTCATTCTCCTTCTCGACACCCCGCCGTATCAATCTCGGTTACCTTCATCTGCATCTCATGAACTTAACTGAAATGAGTTATAAAAACTCAGCAAGTAGATATTGTGATAACAAATACATATACCATAGTGTAAAGAAGGAATATGTATCATTTCTTAACTGTAATATGTCACCAGTCAATAAAATACGCATATAAAAATTATAAGATGACATTCCATAAAACATTACTTTCTTTTCCTTTGTATGGCACTGATAGATCATCCGTCGATGGTATAAATGTATGTCTCAGTCAAAATCAGTCACAATACATGTCATTATGTTGATCAACTTCCGTTGTGTAGGTTTAGAATTACCAAAGGTAACACCACTATATCATATAACCATCAAGCCATATAAACATTCACTGAAACATTTTATCAAACATGTGGTGTGAGTGCTAAAACCTTAGCTCCTTTAATTTGCCCTTGGCATCAATTACATCTCTTTTCAATATATCAATACATACAATATACATAATCAATGAGTTAAAGGAGTTAAAATCATTTAAAACATCATTTATCATACACATAGTTAATGAGATGCATTCAAAGGAAGAATATACTTACAACCACTAGAAGATTTGATAATCTTAACACCTTGACAATAATCCTACAACATAAAACCATGATATAATCCAATAACAACAATTCCTTAAACTTCCAACAGTAATCAAGCTCATACATGAACTTCACTTCATCTATCAGAATCAATAACCCAAATAAACCAAGCACAAATAATTTACCTTTGATCTCCTTGCCCAAGATATCAAAATTTCTAGCTCCTTTACTTCTTAAATCCTTGGGAGATGATGAAGAAGAAAGGAAAATATGAAAGAAATGAGAAGAAACATAACCCTAGCTCTAATCGATGGAATGAAGAGAAGGAGAAGAGAGAAAATGAGGAAAAAGTGATACAACATCTATTAAAAGCCTTCCAAATCCTCAAAATACATTTTTACACTTTGTTGGGCACTCGGGCGGTCATTTCTTACCGCCCCAGCGCGGACCTCTCGGCTAAAAACCAAAAGCTTAGACCGAGGCGCGCTCGGGCAGTCAAATCTTACCGCTCCAGCACACTCTGTGCACAGCTATGACAAAGATCGCTTCTGAAATGCCTCTTCCGTTCATAATTTGAAAAAGTGGCAAACATAAATGTTGTAGCCCTATTGCTTGGCATGCATCTCCAATTCGCCTCATGTCATCTGAAGATCTGAGTAAAAGGTTATGCTCATTCTCCCAACATGTGTCAATGCAAGAACGACGATACGCATGACACACTTCGGGGTGCTTTTGGCTCGTATTTCTTAATGATTTGAATAAAACTCAAAACACGAAAGTTATAGCCTTATTTATTATCCTTCTAATGGAAGTAGCCTCACATCAATTGGATTAATATACAAAACATGTTGCTAAAAACCACAACTACTGCCACAGTTTCAAACCGTTTCAGCACTTTCATTACATATTTGGTTCAAGATCAACTTCTATTCTACCCATCCATTTTCTATTACATTCATTACCATTCATATCATAACGTAAAGCCATAAACCATCACCATAAAATAACGTAATTCATAATAAAAGACATGAACGATCGGCTATTATAATTATCCTCACTATATAAAAATTTCGTCCCCGAAATTTACCTCACGACGTAAACAAGTCAGGATAATGTTGCTTCATCTCTTCCTCGGGTTCCCATGTTGCTTCTTCGATGACATGATTACTTCATAAGACCTTCATGATCTAGTTTCTTTGTTTCTAAGCACTTTAACTTTTCGATCCAGTATTTGTACCGGTCGTTCATGATAACTCAAAATTGGCATTAAGTCTAGTGATTCCTGATGAAGTACATGAGTTGGATTCGATACATATTTACGAAGCATTGAGACATGAAATACATTATGCACCCTATCAAATCCGGAGGCAAAGCCACTCGATAAGCTCGCTCGCCATTCTGTCGAGAATCTCGAAAGGTCCAATAAAACAAGGACTCAACTTCCCCTTCTTTCCAAATCTCATAACTCCCTTGAGAGGAGCTATCTTAACAAACACGTTATCACCTATCTCAAATGCCAAAGTCCTTCGAACATCTGCTTAGCTTTTCTGTCGAGACTGAGCAGTTTTATTTCTTTCTCGAATCAATACTACAACATCAACCATTTGTTGAACCAACTCCAGTTCTAACATCTCTTTTTCACTTACTTCATCCCAAAACAAAGGCGATCGACACCTTCTCCCATACAAAGCTTCATAAGGTGCCATGCCAATCGAGGACTGATAGCTATTATTATATGTGAATTCCACAAACCTTCAAATCCGACTTCGAATTTGAGTGTTAACAAAATATTTATTGTATATTAATTACTTATATTATTTTATACAAATCCGACTTATATTATCGACTTTGAATAATGTTTGTTAACAAAATATTTATTTTATACATCGATAATCCAATCATAATATCATGTATGCCACATCAAGTCAACAAATAAGGCATATAGACACATATTCTCAATCAAATCAATCAAACATATATCATATGATACATATACATGTTGTCAGAATTTTGATCATATAGTTATTATCTCATAATAGACAATCATAATTTTAATCATATAGTTATTATGATAGATAATCATAATTTTGATCATATAGTTATTATCTCATAATCATTTTTTCTTTTTCATAAATACTCTAAATTTTTCGTCAGAATTTTCGGTTGAATACATTTTGACATAAACGATCAAAGGTTATGGTAAAAACATTATAATGTAAAGTCTCGGATTTGAACTGTCCACGCTATATCAACTCAGGTTTTCCCAACATGCTAATATACTCACTCACACGCAACCAGAAAAACTTCTCGATGGGTTACCCATTTCAGAATTGTTATATGTCAAAAACGCTTAACTTTGGTTTTCTTTAAGTTATAAGCTATCAAAAAGAAGATACACCTTGTTGATATGAGTAATATCTATCAAATCTTTTTTCTCTCATTCTCATGTGAGATCGATTCAATCATGCTCCATGTCAACCATTCATTGGTGGATTTTCCATCTTTCATGTATTAACCACTCATATTGCGGACCATGTATTCCACTAGTTTCAAGGCTTCGAATGTCACATGTCCACCAGCTTCCGCTTAGTTTTTCCCCGAACCGCATTATGAGAGGTTAGGCACATATACCCCTTGTAACGCCCCCGATTTGACGTCTATGATCAATGTATCAACATGGGTCTTTCCAATGGTTTATGTACTCGCTCACTCGAACTCTGAGAATTTTCCCATGAGGTCTCCCATCTCAGAATTTCTTAAGTCAAGCACGCGTAACTTTGGATTTTTAAAGTTATGAGCTCTTCAAAATAATAAACATTTTGTTGATATGAATAGTACTTATCAAATCTTTTATTCTCTCGTTCTGGTATGAGATCTATTTATTCATTATCCTTATTGCCTATTCATTGATAGGATTTCCATGTTTCAAATATTAATCACATATTATGGACCGTGTACAACTCTAGAATCAAGGCTCCTTGTGTGACATATAATGTCTTACACTCATTAGAAAAACATATATTGTCACGTCTACTAGTTTAAAAAGTGCGCGGAAATTTTATTGTTTTTTTAAAAGCTCGCATTTTCAAAATATCATTTAAACGTTTCGCATGCATGCGCTGCACACAAAAATATAACATTTAAAAATGATCTTAAATATTTTTCGGTAAAAATAGCGCATTTTAAAATAACCAAACACGTCTAAAATCATACGTGAACATAAACGTATAAAAATCTTAAAAATCATTAACGTATGAAAATATTCATCTCCTCTCAATCTAAAAAATTGTAATGCGGAACACATGTGGTCCTCGGGTCGTGTCACCTTACCAGGTCTGCCTACTCAGAGTTCGGCACCTCCAGTCTCTTCATCATTAATCTCACCTGCATCACACATGCCTAGTGAGTCTAAAGACTCAACACACATGTACCAGGAATAACAAGTACATATACATAGCACACAACAGTGAAAAATATCATACTCAACATATCTTTCATGAATTTAAAAGCATAATGTAAACGTGTCGTGTAAAATCGTATCGTTTCAAAGCATGTCATCTCATGTCATCATATACGTATACGTGTCGTGTAAAATCATATCGCGTCAAAGCATATCATCTCATGTCATCATATACGTATACGTGTCGTTAAAATCATATCGTATTAAAGCATGTCATCTCATATCATCATATACGTAAACCTTTAATTTTTAGTTGAATTCAATTCATTAGTTGTGACTTTCGTATCAGTTCTATCGATTGATCCATCTACATATAACCACGGTACCGTGCGGCGAGGGACATCAGCGACAGCATTACCCGTCCACTGAGCCCGGGCATCAGCTCATCATATCTCCTATCATCGTATAAATATACATCATCATATTCGCCACTTAATAAAAACATGCATATACGTAAGTTTTTCCTTTAAACCAAGCATACAACGTATTTATCGTAACTCCATAAAATTCATGAACGTGATGCATAAAAATTTAAAACATGATAAAATGTTCTCAGGGCGCTGCCAAGTCCAAAATCTCTCACCAGGTGAAAAATGACCATTTTGCCTTTGAAAACCTAGAGATTACCATTTTGCCCATAGATGTAAAATTCCACGTTTCCGAAATTTTCTTAATTCCATTGACTCTAACATGTCCCGAATAATTATTTAAGCATACATTAATTTTCTCATATTTTTATTTGGCTTAAAGCGAAGAATTTTAAATTAATCTTTAACTATAACATATTAATGCGTTTTAATCACGAATTAAACCAAACTTTAACATAAAATTCCCAAATAAAAAACTTAGACTTCTAATAATTATTTGAGCTTAAATATAATTTCTCATAATTTTATTAAGCTTAAATCTAGATGTTTCCATTAATCCTTTAATTAACGTTTCGTGCGACGATTAAATCCCGGATAAATCAAAAACTCATTATTTTGATCCAAAGCTTACCAAACTCTTAAAAATGTCCCAAAACATATTTAAAAGCATCCCTAGATGTAAACTCGAGCTCATTTCATTACTTAACTGAATTGTTCTAAAACTTGGACCGGTGTCTCGGTTTTAACCCGAATCGACTCGAAACTTAACCGAATTATTACCAACTTTTTACCATGATTTACCAACATCTAAAGGGTCCTAAAAACCTCAAAACCTGACCCTTAATCACTCGCACAATAGGCCAGCAAGCTGCTGAAATTTCCAGTACGTGCTAATCCGAAAGCCTTAGTCACGATCTTTCCTTAATTCAACTCTCATTCTTAAACCGACTCGAACCGGATCCGAACCAGGCCCTATACCCAACCCTTAGGCATAACTTAAGACCATGATAAACCCCTTTCAAATTCAGAACTAATGCCTGAGCCCCAAAGCAAGCAAGAGCCGTGACTAGCCTAACTCATCTCCCATTAATGCAGTTGGTTGCTTCCTGGTCTAGCCAAGGTCCCTAGCCAACCCAGCCCTGAACCAACACCACCAGGCCCTCCCTAGGACCCTAAGGAAAACCCAAGACACTGTCCCATGCACTGGCCCCGTCCAGCAACCGCCTTAAAACCCACAGCTGTGACTTGCTCTACACGAACCCAAAGTGGACAGCCGTGGCTTTTCTTTTCTTCAGTCTCTTAGCTGCCACTCCAGGCCATGAACCACCATAGAGAGAGTCATCCTAGGACCCTTAAACACTAAAAACAGCAGCCCCTTGCACCACAGAAAAAAAAAACCTGAGATGTATGCAACAACATTCGGTTTTCGTGTCAAACCAAGAGCATAAAAGCTTTGCCATGCCAATACCGGAAAATGCATAAATATAACACACATGACAGCACATATATGGCGTGAATGATGCAGAATGCCTTTGATGATTCCTACGCAAGAACGATGAAGAACGGACGTCGGGAGAGCGCCGGAGAATTTCTTTGCAAGGAAAAGCCATGGCCGAAACTTTGCTTGAGTTGCTGCTGGAAAAACCGAGAGAATGGAGAGGGGAGGGGAGGTTTGTGAGTGGAGGAAAGTGGAAGATACAAATGTGCCTTGATGATCTTTTATGCGAGAAGATGGAAGAAAGGGAAAATGGAGAAGAGCCGGATGAATCTCTCATGAAAAACAAGCAAAAACCGATACTTAAAAGCCGAGGAAGGCTCTGAAAAATAATGAAACCAAGAGGAATGATGATGAAAGGGATAGGTGTCGGTTGATGATGGTTTAAATGGTGTAGGTAGCAAATATTAAAATCATTAAATAGTTAATAATCAAAATAATGAGCCTTAATTATTAATTAACAAGTTTAAAAGAGTTTTGAGTCCAATAAACTTAAAATTAGGTCCATTAAATCCAAACATACGAAAAATATTTCGTGTTCGAAAGTTTTTGAAAATATTAGCCGAACTCTCAAAAAGTTTCTCGATTCGCTAAAATTTGCGTACCGTTAAAAATTAAAATTAAAATACCTAATAAATCTCAATTCTTGAAAAATACCTTTAAAACATCTTATATTAATTAATAAAAATTTAATCGTGTAATTAAAATAATTTTCTTGAAAATTCTCTGATCTCCGTTCCCCATTCGAGTTCAAAATTCCCAAATTAAAAACTTAGACTTCTAATAATTATTTGAGCTTAAATATAATTTCCCATAATTTTATTAAGCTTAAATCAAGACGTTTCCAATCATTTAATTAACGTTTCGTGCGACGATTAAATCCCGGATAAATCCAAAACTCATTATTTTGATCCAAAGCTTACCAAACTCCTAAAAATGTCCCAAAACATATTTAAAAGCATCCCTAGATGTAAACTCGAGTTCATTTCATTACTTAACTGAATTGTTTTAAAACTTGGACCGGTGTCCTGGTTTTAACCCGAATCGACTCGAAACTTAACCGAATTATTCCCAACTTTTTACCATGATTTACCAACATCCAAAAGGTCCTAAAAACCTCAAAACCTGGCCCTTAATCACTAGCACAATAGGCCAGCAAGCTGCTGAAATTTCTAGTACGTGCTAATCCGAAAGCCTTAGTCACCATCTTTCCTTAATTCGACTCTCATTCTTAAACCGACTCGAACCGGATCCGAACCAGGTCCTAGACCCAACCCTTAGGCATAACTTAAGACCATGATACACCCCTTTCAAACTCAGAACTAATGCCTGAGCCCCAAAGCAAGCAAGAGCCATGACTAGCCTAACTCGTCTCCCATTAATGCAGCTGGTTGCTTCCTGGTCTAGCTACCTTCCCTAGCCAACCCAGCCCTGAACCAACACCACCAGGCCCTCCCTAGGACCCTAAGGAATGACCCAAGACACTGTCCCATGCCCTGGCCCAGTCCAGCAACCGCCTTAAAACCCACAGCCGTGACTTGCTCTACACGAACCCAAAGTGGACAGCCGCAGGTTTTTTTTGTTCAGTATCTTAGCTGCCACTCCAGGCCATGAACCACCATAAAGAGAGTCATCCTAGGACCCTTAAACACTAAAAACAGCAGCCCCTTGCACCACAGAAAAAAAAACCTGAGATGTATGCAACAACATACGGTTTTCGTGTCAAACCAAGAGCATAAAAGCTTTGCCATGCCAATACCGAAAATGCATAAATATAACACACATGACAGCACATATATGACGTGAATGATCACTACAACAAAAACGACAAACGACAACGGATTTTATCCGTTGTCGTAGCCGTTTTAAAACTGTTGTAACTGAGGGTGTTGTCGAAAGTCCGTTCAACGACAACGGTTTTTTGCCGTGGTGGTAGGTAGATTTTGCGATGGTTTTGAAAATCCGTCCCCAATAAAATTAGCGACGGTTATATAAAAAACCGTCGCTAATTAGCGACAATTAATTAAACCGTCGCTAACATTAGCAATCGTAAAAACACCGTCGCTCATAAACAGTCCGTCGCTAATTTTAGCGACGGTCTTTAATCATTAGTTCCGTCGCTAATTTGTTTCGAAAAATAAAAAAAAATCTTTTAATAATTTAATAAATCTAAAAGAAACTAAAAATCGAAACTAAAATCGTGTAAGAAAGAAAAATTTTAAGTATTGTGAAGTAGTATAATCGTGTAAGAGAGATAAATTTTAAGTGTTATGTAGTAGTGAGAAAAATTTAATAAAGTAGTGAGAAAAATTTTAAGTGTTATGTAGTAGTGAGAAAAATTTTAAGTGTTATGAAGTAGTGAGAAAAATTTTAAGTATACAAGTGAAGTGATAAAGTTGTGTAAGATATAAAAATTTTAAGTGTTATGAAGTAGTGAGAAAAATTTTAAGTGTTGTGTGAAGTGAGAAAATTGTGTAAGAGAGAAAATTTTTTAAGTGTTGTGGAGTAAAATGGAACGAAAATGGAGATATTTATAGAGAGTTTGCGCGGTATTTGGTTAAACCGTCGCTAAATTTAAATTCACGACGGTTTACAAAGCACTGTCGCCAAATTTAGCGACGGGTTTAGAAAAACCGTCGCTCATCGTATCGTTAGTATTTAAAAACTGGCGCTTTTTTAGCGACGGGTGTTGTAAAACAGTCGCTAATTTGAATCATGCGACGAATTTACTTAAAACCGTCGCTACTTGTTGCAACGGTTTGGGTCAACTGTCGCTATATTTAGTAACGGTTTCTTTCAAACCGTCGCATATTTGAAATTAGCGACAGTGTCAAATAAACCGTCGCTAAAGTTAGCGACGCTTTTATGCAATCCGTCGCTAAATATGGCAACGTTTTCTCAAAACGGTTTCGATTGTCCAAAAATACACGCTAATCAACCACAGTTTTTAAAAACCGTTGTCGGTTGTCCAAAAAAACACGCCAAAAGACAACAGTTCATAGAACCGTTGTATTTTAGAAAACCGTTGTCAAAACGCACCTACGACAACGGTTTTCCAAAAAAACCGTTGTCGTAGGTGCGTTGTTGTTAGGCGTTTTTCTTGTAGTGGATGCAGAATGCCTTTGATGATTCCTACGCAAGAACGATGAAGAACGGACGTCGGGAGAGCGCCGGAGAATTTCTTTGCAAGGAAAAGCCATGGCCGAAACTTTGCTTGAGTTGCTGCTGGAAAAACCGAGAGAATGGAGAGGGGAGGGGAGGTTTGTGAGTGGAGGAAAGTGGAAGATACAAATGTGCCTTGATGATCTTTTATGCGAGAAGATGGAAGAAAGGGAAAATGGAGAAGAGCCGGATGAATCTCTCATGAAAAACAAGAAAAAACCGATACTTAAAGCCGAGGAAGGCTCTGAAAAATAATGAAACCAAGAGGAATGATGATGAAAGGGATAGGTGTCGGTTGATGGTGGTTTAAATGGTGTAGGTAGCAAATAGTAAAATCATTAAATAGTTAATAATCAAAATAATGAGCCTTAATTATTAATTAACAAGTTTAAAAGAGTTTTGAGTCCAATAAACTTAAAATTAGGTCCATTAAATCCAAACATAATCCCGAAAAATATTTCGTGTTCGAAAGTTTTTGAAAATATTAGCCGAATTCTCAAAAAGTTTCCCGATTCGCTTAAATTTGCGTACCGTTAAAAATTAAAATTAAAATACCCAATAAATCCCAATTCTTGAAAAATACCTTTAAAACATCTTATATTAATTAATAAAAATTTAATCGTGTAATTAAAATAATTTTCTTGAAAATTATCCGATCTCCGTTCTTCGTTCGAACTCAAAATGAAACTTAAAAATCATAGTTCATGAACTTTTAAAATTTAATGAAATAAATCCTATCATGCATAAATTATGCATAAAATTAATTAAACACATATTAACGAAATAAAAATACATGTAAAAATTTAAAACAATTTAATAAAATACCAAAGAAATTTAATAACTTTCATGCATGTGTTTACGTGACCCTTCAAAGTTTCGGGACGTTACATATATATTATGGGCAATGATGATTTTGTGTTTGTATATGGAAAATAGATAGAATGACAGATTTGCAACAAAGAAATCTAGAGCGATAAACCACATTTTAAATTTCTCTGTATTTATTGCGACAACTTGTCGTTTGGAGAAGTAAAAGTAACAATATACATTGAATTTCCTAACAATTTGTGAGCAATTTCGTGGATATACTGGCGAATCTTTTAACTCTATGACAAGGCAACAAATTCAAATCTCATCAGGCGATGAAAATGAAATTAGTGTCAACTCCAATTATATACGCTACAACTGTATCTGAATGTTTCTTTTAATCAGAAAGTAGTCTGGATGCTGTGTTTGACGAAAAATAAATTACAACGAACTAATTTGTTTAAAGCTTAGTTTTACTAGTAGTTTATAATGATGAACAACTTGCAAAAACATGAAAATTGCAATTAAAAAGATTAATTAAGATCAGAAATATATTAATAGGGGTGAGAAAAAATACTGAATTTTCTTTGTATTGAGATTACCGTGCCGAAAAAATACTGAGTTTACCGAATTTTCGGAATCTGAAGATTTCGGTACAGTACGGTAACGATACTGAATTTTTCGATACGGTAACAATATAAAATTTAAAAATTTCGATACATACCGAAATATTAAAATATCGGAACAATGTATAAAAAATAATAAATATATATATATAATTATTAGATGGGAAGACTTTTGGTGCTCGGATCACAAACTTTTGATGACAATCGGGCCGTTGATTTACATCCTCCTTACTGGTCAATGTTACAACATTCATAAAATGTAATTCAATATGAGTTCACTAATACCAACTTTATTTTCTTGTGGTACAAACTCATCATTCCATATTTACATCATCCGCTTAATATTTTATAATCCAATTTCCATTCAAGCAAAATAGAAAGCTTAATAACACACAACCAAATATATATTATATACATAATCCAGCAAGTACCCTGGCAGCAACCTCAATCTGATTTTTCCTTTTCCCCCTCATAATTTTTTTTTTTACCAATGCAGAGTTTGGTGTTTGTTTCTTTGCTATTACTCACATCCTTAATTTGTACGAAAAAGTGGTTAGTTGAAGGGTGGACTTCATGCAAATATAAGAAAATTGCAATAAAAAGTACAAAACATGTGAAATCCTAGGGAGTTTCAGAATTGTTAACTACTACATGTTTTCTCATGCATTTTATTATAAGAAGAAGACTGGGCGACGACCAAACTTGCCAAACGTACATAATATTTTTCGTGAGATGCAAAATTTAAACTAAAGAATTATGATTATATTGAAGCTCTAAAAGAGAAAGAATAATTATTTATAAATAACTGCATAATTTAATTCCCTTTTCCTCGCCTTCTATTGGAATGAGAGATCTAACGGGATGGTGTTGTTTTATGCTACACCAAACGATATACACCTGATGTGTTGAATATATAGTTCAATTAACAGGATCTTTTTCATAAATATTGAGGGGAATATACCTGATATATACTCACGGGAATTTAGGGTCCGATCCCAACGAGCGTCACTAGTTCAGACGTGGGTTTTAAGATGACCCTGAGCCTGAAATCAAGAAAAAGACTGTTAAGAGGGGGCGAGGAGGGTGTCCTGGCGTAGCCCCTCCGACGCTCAAGTTAGTGACTGAGGATATATGAGGGAGCAGCTAAGGGCGCTGTTGAAAACAATATAGTAAATTGAATCCCTGAATTAACACTTAAACCTGGTATTTATAAGATAATACTTGGCCTTGATGGGTCTGTCTTCCATTTGGGTTAGGGATGAGCCAGGGGTAATGGGCTCATCCATGGGATATCAATACCCTAGATATTTTGTGCATAAAATAGCCAAAATGGAAATTTAATTTATATATTCTAAGTTTTGGTCCTTTAACTAGTCAATTAACTTAGGTTTTTTAACTGTTGGTCTTATTTGACGTAACGACAAAAAATAATGACATGACACTGAAATTATACGAACATGCATTTTTTTAGATTTTTATATAAAATTTTTGTTATATAAATAAATAAAATAATAAGTAACACTTTGATTTTAAATAATGTTTTCACAATCTACTTTCTTATAATATATTCCAAAAATTATTCCTTACTGACATGGTATCAAAAATTATGATATGTCTGGCATCGGATAAGCTCTCCACCGAAATAAGAGCAAAAACTAAAGAAACCTAATCTACAAGACCAAAGTCTAATTTTGATTAATGCGCGAAACTCAAAATAGGTAAAATTTTGGTATCCCTATTTAATTTGTGGGATCATATACATTCGGTAGACCATGTCCTAACCCAACATTAACATATAAGGATGATCAGGGTGCAATTTTGTTGGCTTTTCCATAAAATGCAGTTTGATGAGAGATTATTTTTAAATTGCGGTTTTTCAAATAAAATTAGATATTTGGTTTTAGATAGTTTTTAGAGTTACAAAAAAATTATGAAATAAAACATCTATTGAGCGATATAATTCTTTCAATGAAATATTATATTAATTTGAGACTGAGATCAAAATTAAGTATAATAAAAATAATTAACTCATGATTGGTGTTGAATCCATGTTGTCTCACACCCAAAGCGCAACAGAAGTTTTAAAATTTTGTTTGGACATTCGAAACGATCCTTGAGCGTCGTATGAAATAAACATCTAGTGTGTTTAGGTTGTTACCTTTGCGTATAAAACGTTGGCTCCAAACTATTTCGAATTTCGAGCGAAGATAGTCCTTCTTGTAAATCATTTCGAATGAATCTTTCTCTTCTTGATCGTCTAATTAAGTCCACAATCGAAGACTGTGTTCCTCATTTGGATTGTGTTAGAAATCGCAAACGATTTGTGTGTTGAGACTACGACATTTTTATTTTCAAAATCCAGAATTGGTGAAGTGGCAAAAGGACGCGGCGGTGGTAGAAGCTTATGGCCGAAAATTTGTGCCAATTTTATTGGAGGTGGCCGAAACTTCACTAAGGAGAAAGGAAGTGTTATGTAATTTTAGTGGACAAAAAAGACTCTTCTACATTATGCCCTTGTGGTGTATTTAAAGAGGTAGTTTCATGGATTATTTATTTCCATTATTATTAAATTCTCATATGAAAATATCATGTATTATTTCAACCCTTGAATATATATATATATATATATATATATATATATATATATATATATATATATATATATATATATAAATATCCATGTATACAAATATCTTTATATCATTATATAAAATATAATATATACGTGTGTGTAAACAAATATATTTATATCATTATATAAAATATGGCAAAAACTTGTGTTAGACGGTCTCACGGGTCGTATTTGTGAGACGGATCTTTTATTTGGGTCACCCATGAAAAAGTATTACTTTTATGCTAAGAGTATTACTTTTTATTGTGAATATGGGTATGGTTGACCCGTCTCACAGATTATGTTGGAAACCAAATTTCGGAGTTTGACAAACTGAAGAAACTAACTGAATTATGAGACAACTGAATATGCGAAAGACGCGACTGATTACTTAACAACTGAAACCAGCTGAACTAATGAAGAAAACTAATCCGTTGGAAACCGATCAGTTAATATACTCAGCCGCATAAGTTTCAGTTAAAACATATCTCAACTGAATGTTCCTCGGGAAAGAACATTCAACCGACAAAAAGACATAGCAGACAGCAACTGAATATGGAAAGCCGCACCTCAATCATTACAGCATAGAACAACGTATTTCGGCTATTGAAATTAAGACGCCGTATTACAATCAATGAAGAGAACATTGCCCAAAGAATGATGAAGTGGCAATCAACGGATACAAGAATTCAAATGCATCTCAAAGTTACCGTTGAAAGAGAAGTCTATAAATATGACTGAAGAACAGCTGAAGAAAAAGAGACGATCACTCAATCTTAAACTTGTTGTTACTCTGTCAAAATCTTAGCTCATTCTTATTTGAATTATTCGTAGCAATCAAGGCTACAATTTGAGCTTATTAGCACTCTCTAAAAGTTGTTAGATTCAATTGTGCTAAGATCAGTTACGCACTGAGAATATTGTGTAGAACTAAGAGTTTCAGTTTTGACAGTAGTAAGTCCAAACTGAAGTGGGTCTGTACAAGTGTTGTACTCGATCAAAGTCTTTTAGTGAATATCCTATCCTTGTGATAGAAGGGGTGACGTAGGAGTAATTGAATTCTCCGAACATCCAGAAACAACTCTTGCATATTTCTTTCAGTTTCGTATTCTATCTTTCAGTCAGTTAATTTCCGCAACTACTGTCGCGTATTTTCTTGATTGCTTGCAAGTGCACAACGTCAAGTTGTAATAAAATATATTTTCGAGTACAAGTGTCGATCCCACGAGGAGTATGTATTTAAATGTATATTAATGCTTGCAATTAAAATAGTCTCAATTTTATTTAGAAAAATCAATTGACAGATTTGTTTGCACCAATAACTAGATTGAAAATAAATTTAATTATATTATAACACCAAACTTTTTATAACAAATAACTACGGAATAAAAGATCTAGAGGTCCGATTTCACGCAACTATCCACCATGTGTTATTTTGTGTAGCTATATTATAAATGTCCTTATTATACATTAGCCAAGGATTCTAAATTATCTACTCCATCTCCCGAGTGCTGAGTAGATACTAATTATCTAACAAAAGATTGTAACGTCCCCATCAACAATCTATAATTAAATAACACAATAAGCAATAAATTCTTTAATGGCTTCAATAGCAATATATGTCCTCCCGAACTATATAAATATCATCGATGTATTTTTCCCTTTCTTGTTTATAAATTCCCTTTTCCAAGTGATAAATTATAAACATAAGAATCATTCAAGATATGGCCAATAAAATGAAAGCATTAAGATTGGAAAAATATAAATGAACAATAAGGAAAACTTATATAGCATAATTCATAAATCCCAACACATGGTGTCTAGTTTTGTTCCATCATTCCTCTAGAAATAAGAATTAGTTCATAATAAAAATAACACAACAACACATAAATCTTAAACAAGACATATCAAATAAAAGTAAAAATAAAGAAAGAAGAACTTAGAACAAGAGAGTTGGAGTGCAATAAAACTTTTGTCCAAAAGTGTGCAAAAGATTTCCTAAGGATGATGAACTTGAGCTTCAATCCTTTCTTTGTAGCCTCCACCCTTTCATTTTGCTCCCCAATGACCTAGATGATGAATAATAGAAGCCTTTTATAGTCCTAGACAAGTCTTGTACGCAAAACACAAAAGTCATCAACTCCCATGCACAGCACACCAAAGTTTCAGAATTTCCGGACTCTGTCTGTGCATGACCGCGGGTGCGGTGCAAGATGGACCGCGGGTGCGGTCATGTTTCGGGGAAAAAATAATCTTCAAGCAAAGGAGACCGCGGGTGGGGTGCTGATGAGACCGCGGGTGCGGTCTCGCTTCGGCAAGTTTTGTCCTTTGCACTTTATAATTCATCACTTTACTACTCCAAATTCTCATTCTAAGTTTTCAAACTACAATAACAAAAACAACAACAAATCACATAAAACCTGCTCAAGAATCACAAAATTCCAAATTAAAAACAAGTAATAAAAGTACAATAAATTGCACTTATCAAACTCCCCCAAACTTAAGATTTTTCTAGTCCCGAGCAAAACAAAACAACACAAACAAACAAATCATGAAATATTTTATAGAACTTGGCCTCAAGATAAATTTACAACCCTTCATGCATTGACAATTCAAATCAATCCAACCACTTGTTCATCCGGATAAAATCATGCTATCGGTTAATTCTCTTAACTTCTAATCTCTTCAACTCATGTTTCAAATCATTCTCAATTGATTTCAAATTTTTACAAATACACATCAAGAGGTCTTTTCCGGTAAAGATTGGGTTCAAAGCAATATTCATTCAAGAAAGGGATACTCAATAAATATTTGATGCAATGAGGTGTGTGTAAAATTGATCAAGATTCTTACTCAATGAAAGTGTTTATCGATTGTCCATAAGCTAGATCCTCCCAATCACTCTCCACTAGTATATTGGACAACTATGACTAGGTTAATAGGATTTTCAATGGTTGTAATGTTAGGCCTTGGTTCATGGCTACAAATAAAGATTAGGAGTTCCAATAAGGGAGTAACTTGAATTTTATCTCTTTTGCAAACTCCACTTTTTCTTTTATCTCCATTTTTTTTTATATTAATTTAATCTCTTTTTCTCCCTTTTTTCTCCAACTTCATCAATGTAACATCATTCATTTTCTTTTCTTTTCTTTTGTAGGAGAATATCACTTTCTTAAATCTTTTGAATTCTTACTCCCTTGGGAATGTATGAAATAATTGTATAAGATATTCAAAAGGTTGGTAAATGTGGGATACTTGAAAGAATATTCGAATGAGGATCTTTTACACATTTTTACGGGTGCCATTAGAATTCATATAAGCTCAAAGAGGTGACAAATGATAAATTATTTTTTTATCTGGTAGCTTGAAATGCTCAATCGATCCAAAAATCACCTAAATCATTCCTAAATCATAATTTGTCTGTATTTCGCCTCGAATGATGTTTGGATAGTTCTAGACAAAATCTCAATTCGCCAAAATCTAATCATCGTGAAAATGGTGTCTCAATGCATCAACCAAATACATATATATTCAAAAGAAAAGTGCTTGGCTTCCAAGAAATTTCAAGAACACAATTCTTTTCTCATATAGGCTCAAGAAGGCTTCAAAAGAATATTTATGAACAATATAAATGGCTCAAATAAAATCAAAGATTGCCTCAATCATCTATGTGTTTGCAAAAAAAAAAAAATTATTTCAATGTCAAATGAAAATCACAGAGTTGTATAGAAATTATAAGTCTCAAACTTACCACATCTCATGATTGTTCTCTAAATTTTTCAAATTGATCAATTAACATAAATGTAATGCATGACCTTTCTTTTATTTTTTTATTTTTTTTTCCATCATTGGCCAATTCAAAATAAAAAATTTCATGACTAAAACACTACAAACACACAAGCAAACAAATTAAAAAAATAATAAACACACAAAAGAAAATAAACACACCAAATAAAATAAAATAAAACACAAAAATAAAATAAAATAACTCAAATCTCCCCCAAACTAAAACACGTGCATCGTCCTCGATGTAAATAAGCATGAAAATTAGGAGAATACACATACCTCGGACAACGACCGTCATTGGTCATCGCCATCCTCATCATCTTCGTCATCCTGTGGTGGTTGGAACTCCAGCGGGTGGTATATGGGTGGCCACTGTGGAGGAGGTTGAAATGGATTGCCAGAAGTTGAAGCCGATGGAAATTGCTGAGCCAAGACCGATGTAAAATCCATCATGTATCCCATAAATGTGTCGGTCCTAAACCGAAACGCATCCATTTCTTGGCGTTGAATTCGCATATCTTCTTCCAACTGGGTCAACCTATCTCTCCTATTCCTTTGTTGCAGTTGTGGTTCTTGAGCTTGAGCCTGGGCACGTCTCTCTGCAGCTCTCCTATTGAATTCCCTTTCAGCTCGACGTGCTGCAGCATGATCACCTCTGACTGCCCCATAATGTTGAATTACCACAATTTCATTTTTTGGCTTCAACAATTCTTCATTCGTTACCCAAGTCACTCCCGCATTTTGGCATAATGCAGTGATAAGAGAAGGATGGAGAAGTCCACTAGGAGAGTTACCTCTTTCATAGTCAAGTATCGAATTCTAAAAGCAACTGACCTAAATCAATTGTCTTCCCTGTCATAATGCAAAAGTAAGGATAGCTCTCTCTCTCCTTGATGACGGTGGTGGTGTGTTCGGTCGGCTTAATCCTAGCAGAAATAAATGAATACCAATCTTTTGCAACAGTTTTTAGATCAGACTTTGCTAGGCTGACATACACATCATCCCTCATTCTCCACTCTGCTCCCTGTATGCAAATTGTTTGAAGAATACTATTATACTCAACATGCTCGTTCCGGTATTCTTCATATTCATCGTGCATTATTGCAGGGATACCATATAACATATTAATCGTATGTGCATCAAAGGCTACCCATTTTCCTCGCACAAACACCGTCAATTGATCAAATCTAACCTTGAGGTTAGCATAAAATTCTCTCACCAATGAAATGACAGCATCTTGTGGCTGCCTGCCAAACTCCTCCCAATGTCGAGCAGTAAGCATTAGTCCAATTTCGGATCGAGGAAAACTCATATCAAATCCCCTCTCTTTTACAATGCTTTTATTTAAAATTGTTCCACATTGCTCCTCCGCCTTCTCGTCCCAAAACCTTCTCGCATCGTAATTTACAGATGATGAAGATGCACCCTTTGACTGTTTTTTTCTTGGAGGCATTGTATCGAACACCTTTCAATTAACAACTTCTCCTCAATCCAATTCACAAACTTCAATGATTCTAGCACTCCCCCAAACTTAGTATTACAATATCCACACCTCAACAATATACCCAACAATCAATCAACAATATCCACAATATCAAGAATAGACTTCACTAAATGTAATTTCCTTCCATAGCAACTAATGTAATGCCCGAGGTTTTGATTCTATTAATCTGATATGATTCATTGATTATGAATTGATATGATTATGATCGGGCCATTCCGAGATCAGATTAAACAAAACATATGATTTATGCATATTTTGTACAGAACTGTTGGCGCCCGAGCAGCAGAAAGTTACCGCCCGAGCACCAATGCACCACAAGTAGGGGTTTGGACAGAATGTCTCGCGCCCGAGCGGTAATTATTGACCGCCCGAGCGTGAGAGGATGATAAGATGAGAATCCGGGCAGAAGGTTCGGCGCCCGGGCGGTAATTCTTGACCGCCCGAGCGCCGATCGAAAAACATGAAAATGTGCCACGTTTCTCTATCATGCAAGTTGGATATATATATGTATAAATAAAGTTCGTTCCTCAGAATTCAGAAAGAAGGAATCGAGAAAAGGTTCATGTATATGTATTGAAAATCCTTACGCCTTTTGTGAGAAATCCGTCCGTTCGATTTTGAATCCGACTTGGGTATTGAGTTCCTATCGACGCAGGCTATAACTGGACGTAAGTTTTGCTACGTTTTGATATGCTTTGAAATTATGCTATTGTCAGAATTGAATAGGATTCATATATGATGTTCTTGTCATGTTAGACATCATAGAATCGAAGTCAGATTGAGAAACAGACTGATTATGTAATTGTTATGATTTTTGGAATCAATTTGACTGAGAATTCATATCAGATATGTATTGTTATTAAGATTATGACTGGTATCGATACTGATTAGGAATTCTGGTATTATATCTGTGATGTTTGAATTGACGGGGTTATCGAGACTGTATTGTTATGCCGTCGAAACATCAGTTGATTGATATTGATCAGATTCGGTATTGATTTAGATTGCATCTTGATTCGATATTGATCAGAGTATATTTCGATTTGAATATTAATCAGAACAGATATTGAATTGAGTTGTGTTTGATATTATACCTATTCAATTGTCCTTATCAGATTGGGAATGGACCGAGATAGAGTCGTGACTTCTTCTTCTCCTTCTGAGCGAGAAGATAAAGGTATAAATTAATTTTGAGTTGGGATTGCACAACTCGAGTAAGGTTTGGCTCGAGTTTCCATAAATCACATACTTGATTTTATTGCATTGAAATTTGCAATGAATTGATTGATATACTTGTTCTCTTGAAATATAGATGACAAGTGTTAGACAAGTAGTCTTATGACTGAAGTGCCTGATAGTGGTGGGATCACCACGGGCACATTGCACGATGTCATGAGATATTGTATTGGCGGAAGTGTCATAGTCTGTTACTGGATAATTGGCTATCGATGTGGATAGAATTATAGCTCCTTCTATTACTGGTGATCAGTACTGTATCGATGTGGATAGAATTATAACTTCTTCTATTATTGTTGATCGATGTGGATAGAATCGGAGTTTCTTCTATTACTGGTGATCGATACTATACTGATGTGGATAGAAACAGAGCTTCTTCTATTACTGGTGATCGATACTATATCGACGTGGATAGAACTGGAGTCTTTTCTATTACTGTTGGTCGATATGGAATGCCAATGTCTGGAAACCGGGATCCCTAGGCTAGGACTGAGTCTAGTCTAAAATGTGGAGTCACGAGTCTGAGTGACAACTATATTGATTTATATTTATTGATGTTGGTTATGTTCCTGAATATGGTTCATGTTCCTTGTTGTTCCTGATATTGGTACAGGTTTAGAATATGATTTATTCTTGATATTGAATTATGTTCCAGATCAGGGTACATGTATAGAATATGATTTATTCTTGATATTGAATTATGTTCCAGATCAGGGTACATGTATAGAATATGATTTATTCTTGTTATGGATTTATATCATGATTTTGATATGTGATATGATTGTCTGTTATATGCTAGTACATTGTTTATATGATGGCATGTATACATGATTTATACTGGGATATTTATATCTCACCGGAGTTATCCAGCTGTTGTCTTGTTTGTATGTGTGCATGGCAACAGGTGGGCTAGGATCAGGGTCAAGAAGAGAACGAGGCTGGACTAGATAGCGTGGAGATCCGGGCTTTGAAGCAACTTAGAAATCAGCACTGACTTGTAGTTGAACCTAGTTGGATTATTGTAGATCATACAATAATTGTATGATATGTTTAATATGTAATTTGAATTTAATTACATTACGTTTCCGCTTTGCATTTTAAAAAAAAAATTTAGACCCTGTTTATACTAATTGATTAATTAGTCCCAATGACGATTTAGAACGTGATTAACGTCCGGGTCCCCACAACTAACACCAATAATTTCGATTCTTCAACAAATATGCAATGGATTTGCTCACCTTGAGTTTGTTGAAATGTTTCTTGAAGAACAAAATCAAAGCTCCATTCAAATCTTGAAGAAATTTTCGAGCCCCTTTTAAACCCTAGGTTTGGTGTTGATTTTTGTGGAAAGAAAAGTGATATTTGATGGAATGAGTGAAGCTATTTAGGTTGGAGTGGTAAATTTGTTGAAGGAATAACAAAAATTTAGTGTGAAAAGTGTGTTCTTGAGAAAGGATTTCGAAATGGAGAAGGAAATATTTGAGATGTGTTCTTCGTTTATGTCAAAATCTGCCCAATTCTGGTTTAAAAGTGTTCGACCGCGGGTGCGGTGTGCTCTCGATTTATTTTTTTTATTCCACATTGTGCGACCGCGGGTGCGGTGTTTATGAGACCGCGGGTGCGGTATGCTCTCGGCAGTTCTTGTATTTTGAATACTCGACAAGCGCGAGTGCGGTAAGCAATGCACCGCGGGTGCGGTGCTGTCTCGGCATTTTCATAAAAAAAATAATAATAAAAAAAAATTTTCTTGACCGCGGGTGCGGTGCTGAGAAGACCGCAGGTGCAGTCTTGTTTCGGTAAAAAAAAATTTCTTCTTCATATATTTTTTATACCTGAAAATAAAACACGTGGAATTCATTAGTTTTGGGAAGATATAAGCACACACTATACTAAAAATGCACAACCAAAAATAATCACGATACAAAAATAAAATCAAAACCGAAAACAAAATGCAAAAGAAAAACAAAAATTTGGGTTGCCTCCCAATAAGCGCTTGGTTTAACGTCTTCAGCCTGACTGTCAATTGTCTGATCAGTTTGGTTCGCTCAGCTTGACACTGTTGATATTCCTGACTTCAGTCCCATAGTACGGCTTAACTCGCTGCCTGTTCACCTTGAAGGTTCTCCCATCACTGCATTTTAGCTCAATCGCCCCATGAGGGTACACTAACTCCACCAAAAATGGACCTGACCAACGCGATTTCAACTTACCAGGAAACAACTTCAGACGGGAGTTGAACAATAGTACTTGTTGTCCTGGTTTGAGCTCCTTTCGTACAATGAGTTTATCATGCCACTTCTTGGTCTGTTCTTTGTGAATCTTGGCATTTTCATATGCATAATTGCGAAACTCCTCCATTTCATTTAATTGTAGTTTTTTGCTATCGCCAGATTCTTTCAAATCAAAGTTCAACTTCTTAACTGCCCAAAATGCTCGATGCTCCAATTCTAGCGGCAAATTACGGGCTTTACCAAAAACCAGCCTATAGGGAGACATCCCAATAGGCGTCTTGAATGCGGTCCTATAAGCCCACAGTGCATCATCCAACTTTATAGCCCAATCCTTCCGGTTTGTATTGACAGTCTTTTCTAATATTTGTTTGATTTCCCGGTTGGATATTTCAGCTTGTCCATTCGATTGAGGATGATATGCTAGTGTCACTTTGTGCTTCACAATGTATTTAGCCAAAAGTGAGTTGAAAATTTTATTGCAAAAATGTGTACCTTCATCACTTATGATGGCTCTCGGTGTTCCAAACCTGGTGAAAATGTTCTTGTGCACAAACTTGACTACAACACGAGCATCATTAGTACTTGTGGCGATTGCTTCCACCCATTTCGAAATATAATCTTCAGCTAATAAAATATAATATTGACCAAAAGAAGGGGGAAAGGGTCCCATGAAATCTATGCCCCATACATCAAAAAGTTCCACTTCCAAAATATTTGTCAGTGGCAATTCGTGACGTCTAGAAATGTTTCCTAACCTTTGGCACTTATCACATGATTTCACTAAGGTATAGCTATCCTTAAATAAAGTAGGCCAGAAAAAACCTGATTGCAATACCTTAGCTGCTGTTCGTGTTGCTCCAAAATGTCCACCATAAGGTGATGAATGACATTGTTCCAGAATTGTGTTTGCATCGTCACCATCAACACATCTCCTAATCACTTGGTCAGCACATCTCTTATACACACAAGGATCATCCCATAAGAAAAATTTGATATCATGGAAGAACTTCTTTTTCTGATGGTGATTTAGATCTGGAGGAAGAGTACCACAAGACAAGAAGTTAGCTATATCAGCAAACCAAGGGAGTTTAGAACTTACCTCAAACAGTTGTTCGTCTGGGAACGACTCATTGATAACTCCACCGTTAGTTCTTTCTTCCAGCTCTAGTCGTGACAAGTGATCTGCCACCTGATTTTCACAACCTTTCTTGTCTTTTACTTCAAAGTGAAATTCTTGAAGTAGGAGTATCCATCGTATCAACCTGGGCTTGGAATCCTTTTTGGCAAACAAGTAACGAAGAGCTGCATGGTCAGTGAAAACAGTTACCTTGGTGCCAATGAGATATGTTCTGAACTTGTCAAATGCAAACACCACTGCTAGCATCTCTTTCTCTGTAGTTGTATAGTTCTGTTGGGCTGCATTAAGTGTACGACTTGCATAGTAGATAGCCTTGAACATCTTGTCTCGCCTCTGTTCCAATGCTGCTCCCACAGCATAATCCCTAGCATCGCACATGAGCTCAAAGGGCTCCTTCCAATCAGGCACTATCATAATGGGAGCAGAAATCAGTGCTTTTTTGATCCTGTTAAACGCCTGCAAACAATCATCGTCAAAAATAAATGTCGAATCTTTCTCTAACAAATTACATAAAGGTCTAGTAATTTTAGAGAAATCTTTGATATAACGACGATAGAAGCCGGCATGTCCCAAGAAACTTCTGATCCCTTTCACATTCTTCGGTGGTGGGAGATTTGCAATTGCCACAACTTTAGCTCTGTCAAATTCTATTCCTTTAGCCGAAATTTTATGCCCAAGCACAATACCTTCTGGAATCATGAAGTGATATTTTTCCCAATTCAAAACTAAATTCTTCGCCTGACATCTCTGCAAAACAAGCATTAGATTTTGCAAACAGTGATCAAAAGATGAACCAAACACAGAGATATCATCCATAAAAACCTCCATTATTTCCTCGACCATGTCAGAAAATATGGGCATCATACACCTCTGAAAAGTAGTAGGTGCATTGCACAGACCAAATGGCATTCTCCTGAAAGCAAATGTACCGTAGGGGCAAGTGAAGGTATTCTTCTCCTGATCCTCCGGTGCTATGACAATCTGATTGTAACCTGAATAACCATCTAGAAAGCAATAATAATGATAACCACCCACTCTATCAAGCATCTGGTCAATAAAGGGAAGAGGGAAGTGATCTTTCCTAGTCGCATCATTCAATTTCCTGTAGTCTATGCATACTCGCCAACCAGTCACTGGACGAGTTGAAATCAATTCATTATTCTCATTTCTCACTACAGTTATTCCCCCTTCTTAGGCACTACTTGTACTGGCGAAACCCACGAGCTATCAGATATAACATAAATAACACCATCATTTAACAATTTTAATACCTCAGCCCTCACAATTTCTTTCATTGCTGGATTAAGTCTTCTCTGATGATCAACATAGGGTGAATATGACTCCTGCATCAAGATTTTATGCATACAAACAGTAGGGCTAATCCCCTTTATATCAGTAATTGTCCATCCCAAAGCAGATTTAAATTTTCTCAACACTCTCAACAATTTTTCTTTTTCAGTACAAGTAAGAAAGGAAGAGATGATTACCGGATATGTCGAATTTTCACCTAAAAATACATAACAAAGGTGTCTTGGCAGTTCCTTCAATTCAGGAGATGCTTTTGGTACCTCTTTACTTCCATCTTCAAGTAGTTCTACATGATGCACATCACTCTTTTCTTTAGGCAATGTATTTAGAGCAAGTAACTCCTCTTGCACATCCCAATCATTTTCATCCAGTGCAGACGCCGATTCCAACAAACATCTCTCTAAGGAATCTTTCGTCATCCTACCTGCACCAACATGAGATACACATGAATCAATTACATCAATACTATTGCAAGTGCTTACCTCATTTGGTTCTTTAACTGTGTTGTAGATGTTGAACATGACTTCTTCTCCACCTACTCTCAATGTGAGCTCGTCCTTGTGCACATCAATCAAACCTTTTCCGGTGGCCAAGAACGGCCTTCCAAAGATAAGCGGAGTCTCCTGATCTTCTTCCATATCTAGAATGACAAAATCAGCAGGAATTATAAATTTGTCTACCTTTACCAGAACATCCTCCACTATCTCCCGTCGATATGTAAGTGATCTGTCCGCCAGCTGCAGGGTAATAGTGCTAGGCTTCACCTCGCCAAGCTCCAAAGTCCTGTAAATATAAAAAGACATTAAATTAATACTGGCACCTAAATAACATAAAGCTTTATTGATTCTAGAACCACCAATAACACAAGGAATAGTAAAACTCCCTACATCTTTGAGTTTCTGTGGTAGTTTCCTTTGGAGTATGGCACTACACTCTTCGGTCAACTTTACTGTCTCGAACTCATGCAACTTCCTCTTCTTTGACATCACATCTTTGATGAACTTTGCATAGTTTGGCATTTGCTCTTAAGCATCAGAAAATGGAATGTTGATGTGAATTTTCTTGAAAATCTCCAAAAATTTTGCAAATTGATCATCCAATTTCTTCTTTAAGAACCTCTGCGGATATGGAATAACTGGCTTAAATACCGGAGGTTGTTCAACTTTAACTTCAGCTTTAGATCCCTCAGTTTCAACTTCTTCAACTGTCATCTCATTTTCTTCCTTCTCTTTGGAATTTTTAACCTCAAGTTCTCTTCCAGTTCTCAAAGTTACAGCTTTGCATTGCTCCTTTGGATTCACTTCAGTATTACTTGGGAATTGAACTTTATTTTGATCTCTCAATGCATTAGCCAATTGACCAATCTGTGTCTCCAATGATTTCATTGTGGCACCCATATTTCCCATGTGAGTTTCCATGCCATCAAGACGAGATTCAGTCCTAGCCATCTTTTTACTAGATTCAACAACAAATGTCCCAACTAGATCCTCAAGTGAAGGTTTTCCTTCCCCCTTTGATGTATTGAACCCCGGTGGAGGATTCAACACATTCTTATTATTAGCATATGAAAAATTTTCATGATTTCTCAAACCAGGATGATAAGTGTTAGGGGGAGGGTTACCTCGATATCCTCCGTAGCTACCAAAATTCCTATTGTTGATATAATGTGGTTCATCAGTAACAACCGATGCATTTTCAACCTCTGATGTACTAGCCTTATTCATTGCTGCAATTTGAGTTGTTAAAGCTGAAACTTGAGCGGTGAGTGATGTAATAGGATCTATGGCATAAATTCCAGCTTGCTTCTTTACTCCTGACCTTTCAGACGGCCACTGATAACTGTTAATGGTCATCTGTTCAAGCAAATCATATGCTTGATCAGGTGATTTTGCAAATATCGTGCCACCAGCTGTTGCATCCACAATGCCTCTTGTTTGTCCATTCAAACCATTATAAAACAATTCAATCTGTACCCAATCTTCAAAACCATGGTTTGGACACCTCCTCAACAACTCCTTATAACGTTCCCATGCCTCATATAATTGTTCAAAGTCAGTCTGCCTAAAAGTACTTACCTCTATCTTCAACTGTGCAGACTTCACAGGTGGAAAATATTTAGCAAGGAACTTGGTTGCTAACTCCTGCCATGTAGTGATACTCCCCAAAGGAAGCAATTGGAGCCATCCTCTTGCTTGGTCCCTAAGAGAAAAAGGAAACAAGCGCAATCGAATTATATCATCAGAAATACCATTTATTTTTACCGTGTCAGTAATTTCAAGGAATGTTCTGAGATGTAAATGAGGATCTGCAGTAGCGGCTCCCCCAAACTGATTCTGTTGAACCATGTTTATCAATGCTGGCTTAAGCTCAAAGTTGTTTGCATTAATAGTCCCTCGTGCTATGCCCGAGTATTGAGCATTCAGTACTGGCCTAAAATGATCTCTGATGGGTATTGCAGGGGGTGGATTTTCATTATCTCTATTTTCAGCCATTGATCGAATCTCTTCTCTTCTTGCCTTTCTTAATCTTCTTGCGGTTCTTTCGATTTCAGGATCAAAGATAAGCAAGTCAAGATTTTGCGATCTTCGCATGCACTGTTAAACAAAGATAAGACACAAATCAATGTTTAATGTATTACAATAAAAACAGCTCTAAATTAAAATAAAGACTAATTGGTAATAATACTAATATAAATTTAAAATATACACTCCCCGGCAGCGGCGCAAAAAACTTGTCGCGTATTTTCTTGATTGCTTGCAAGTGCACAACGTCAAGTTGTAATAAAATGTATTTTCGAGTACAAGTGTCGATCCCACGAGGAGTATGTATTTAAATGTATATTAATGCTTGCAATTAAAATAGTCTCAATTTTATTTAGAAAAATCAATTGACAGATTTGTTTGCACCAATAACTAGATTGAAAATAAATTTAATTATATTATAACACCAAACTTTTTATAACAAATAACTACGGAATAAAAGATCTAGAGGTTCGATTTCACGCAACTATCCACCATGTGTTATTTTGTGTAGCTATATTATAAATGTCCTTATTATACATTAGCCAAGAATTCTAAATTATCTACTCCCTCTCCCGAGTGCTGAGTAGATACTAATTATCTAACAAAAGATTATAACGTCCCCATCAACAATCTATAATTAAATAACACAATAAGCAATAAATTCTTTTAATGACTTCAATAGCAATATATGTCCTCCCGAACTATATAAATACCATCGATGTATTTTTCCCTTTCTTGTTTATAAATTCCCTTTTCCAAGTGATAAATTATAAACATAAGAATCATTCAAGATATGGCCAAAAAAATGAAAGCATTAAGATTGGAAAAATACAAATGAACAATAAGGAAAACTTATATAGCATAATTCATAAATCCCAACACATGGTGTCTAGTTTTGTTCCATCATTCCTCTAGAAATAAGAATTAGTTCATAATAAAAATAACACAACAACACATAAATCTTAAACAAGACATATCAAATAAAAGTAAAAATAAAGAAAGAAGAACTTAGAACAAGAGAGTTGGAGTGCAATGAAACTTTTGTCCAAAAGTGTGCAAACGATTTCCTAAGGATGATGAACTTGAGCTTCAATCCTTTTTTTGTAGCCTCCACCCTTTCATTTTGCTCCCCAATTACCTAGATGATGAATAATAGAAGCCTTTTATAGTCCTAGACAAGTCTTGTACGCAAAACACAAAAGTCATCAACTCCCATGCGCAGCACACAAAAATTTTAGAATTTCCGGACTCTGTCTGTGCATGACCGCGGGTGCGGTGCAAGATGGACCGCGGGTGCGGTCATGTTTCGGGGAAAAAATAATCTTCAAGCAAAGGAGACCGCGGGTGCGGTCTCGCTTCGGCAAGTTTTGTCCTTTGCACTTTATAATTCATCACTTTACTACTCCAAATTCTCATTCTAAGTTTCCAAACTACAATAACAAAAACAACAACAAATCACATAAAACCTGCTCAAGAATCACAAAATTCCAAATTAAAAACAAGTAATAAAAGTACAATAAATTGCACTTATCAACTACTCTAGTTTAACTGATTGTTATTGACCAACAAGATTCCGAGATTCAGTTTGTCACCAAACTGAACTCAAATATTATTAAAGAACAATTTTAATTGAGAGTGTTTATTCAACCCCCCCTTCTAAACACTCTTGTTACGACAACCGATCCTATCAAGTGGTATCAGAGCAGTTGAATCTTGTTCTTGAATACTTTTGATCTATAAATCTGCTAGCATGAATTCATTCAATAAAATTCCTATGTTCTCAAGAGAAGATTTCGATGACTGGAAAATCAGAATGCAGGCTCACTTAGCTGCACAAGATGATGACATGTGGTATGTCATAACAGACGGACCCATGAAGATTCTAAAAGCAAATACAACAATTGCCATAATGAAGGGGCACCACAGAGAATTCAAAAGCCCAGAGAAGAGTGGACAAGTGAGGACAAAAGAAAAGCAAATCATGACAATGTGGGTAAAGACACTCTATACAAAACACTGGACAAAGCAACCTTCAACAAAATAAAGATGTGCAAAACAACAAAAGAAATTTGGGAAAAGTTGATTCAGTTATATGAAGGAAATGACCAAACAAAAGAAAATAAACTCTCTGTTGCTATTCAGAAATTTGACAATATCAGAATGAAGGTTGGTGAATCAATGAATGAGTATGATGAAAGGGTGAGCAGTATTATCAATGAATTAAATGCACTTGGAAAAGTGTATACTAACAAAGAGGTTGCACTAAAAGTGATGAGAGGCCTTCCAAAGGAATGAGATGTCAAAACTATGGCTATGAGAGAGTCTAAGGACTTGAATCAGATCGAACTTCATGACCTATTTGCTGATTTAAAAGCTTATGAATTTGAATTGCCGAACAGAGAAGGAGAACCATCTACTCCTACAGCTACAACTGCTCTAGTAGCTGTCAGAACTGAACCAACTGGTTCAGCCGAGAAATCTGCTGATCAATTAAGCAATGATGCTATGTCATTATTCATCAAAAAGTTTGGGAGGTTCATGAGAAAGAACCAAGGAAACTTTCAGAAGCAATACCAGAGAAATAATTCCAAAGAAGAAACAAATGCTTGCTACAATTGTGGCAAAATAGATCATTACATTGCTGACTGTCCTAAACCTAAAAAAGACAGTCAAGGATCAACTGACAGAAGAAAGAAATCATATGAGCATAAGAGAAAACCCAGAGATGATAAGAAAACCTACAGAAAGAAACATGAGGTTCTATGAGCTGAAGAGATCAAATCCAAATGGGCAGAAACTGATAGTGACGAATCAGAACCAGAAAGCTCATATAGCTCAAGTGATGAAGAGAAAGTCAAATGTCTAATGGCCAATAATACTGAAGCAGAATCTACAAGTCAACAGGTATTTGATTTTAGTTCAACTGACTTTACACGAGAAGAACTCATTTTGACATTGCATGAAATGGTAAATGAGTACCAGAAACTTGCATCGTCATTTGAGGAAATAAAGTCAAAGCAAAATGATCCCATGGACAATAAAATCAAAACTGTTGAATCAGTTAATGAGTTGAGTCTAAAAAGAGAGATTGCTGAGCTAAGAGAAGAAAGAAACAAAGATAAGTCATTAATTCAAAAGTTAATACTTGAAAACTCAGAACAATCTAAGCTTATTAAATCTTGGAATAAGTCATCAGCTGCATTGAATGAAATGCAAAACTCACAAAAATCAGTTTTTGATAAATCTAGATTAGGACTTAATACTCAAGGTGAAACATTTCCAAGAGATACTCAACCCAAACAGAACATGGACAAAGGAAAATACATTAAATTTGTCAAATCAACAGTAGAACAAGAAAAATTGAAGCCTGGCAAACTAAATGAACAACCTATTGAGAATATGTACAAGGGCAGAAGACATGGAGTTGCTTACAGTCCAAAAATCTCTACTGACTCAGAAAGTCATTCATCAAAAAGATTTAGCAAGAACTATTCAAATAACTATTCAAATTATTATAACTGCAAACCAGTCCAGAAAAGTTACAGACTAAACAATCAGTTGAACCAAGCTAAAATGCATACAGTGTCATCTCTACACCGCACACCTAATACACAGAAGCCGATAAAAATAATTTGGAACACGGCTACTGGAAAGTCAGTTAGACTAATCCAAGTATGGGTTCCCAAAGGGACTAATAAGTTTTGGACCCAAATAGATATGGGTACCAAATCATATTATGTGTGTGATTGTAGGTAACAGGTACAGATAAAAATTCAATATGGTATTTGGACAGCGGTTGCTCACGACATATGACAGGAGATGCAAGTATGCTATCTCAACTGACCAAATATAGTGGTCCAAACATCAGTTTCGGAGATAATTCCAAAGGTAAAACCGTGGGTAAGGGTATGCTTATCCATGGTAACTTTACTATTAAAGATTTTTTATTAGTAGAGAATCTGAAGTATAACTTGATTAGCATCAGTCAGTTATGCGACAATCGATTCTCGGTACAATTTGATAAAAACTCATGCTCAGTTAAAACATCAACTGATGAAATCATACGAACTGGCAAACGATGTGGATACACATATAAAGTCAGTTGGAATGATCAGCCTCATGCCCCAGTTTGCTTTATTGCTTCAAAATCATCTCAAAACTGGTTGTGGGATAAAAGGTTAAATCATTTAAATTTTAAATCCATTGCCTATCTGAGTAAACATGAACTTGTAACTGGTTTTCCCAAAATAGATTTTTCAAAAGAAAAACTTTGCTCAGCATGTCAGTATGGAAAACAAGTACGATCTTCTTTAAAAAACAAGGGCTGTAAATCTTCATCCCGAAGCTTAGAACTATTGCACATGGATCTCTTCGGTCCAATACCAGTCATGAGCTTAGGGGGAATGAAATACACCTTGGTGGTCGTAGATGATTTTTCAAGATTTACTTGGGTTATCTTTCTCAAATCCAAAGACCATACGGCTGCACAACTGATTAAACTCTTCAAAAGTCTTTTAAATGAAAAATCAGTTGGGATTGATCAAATCAGATCTGATCGAGGAAATGAATTCATCAATCAAACACTTTCAAGATTTCTAGAAAATGCTGGAATCAAGCATGAGCTCTCAGCAGCAAGAACTCCCCAGCAAAACTGTGTAGCTGAGAGAAGAAATCGGACCCTTAAAGAAGCTGCTAGAACAATGCTTGCTGATTCTGGTATTTCTCAAAGATTTTGGGCAGAGGCAGTAAACACTGCGTGTTATACTCATAACAGATCAATGATTAATAAGAATCATATGAAAACACCATATGAGATCTGGCATGGAAGAAAAAGTATAATCACTTATTTCAAAATATTCGGCTGCAGATGTTTTATTCATGATAATGGTAAAAATTATTTAAAAACATTTGATGCCAAATCTGCAGAAAGAATATTCCTTGGATATTCATCAGTTAGTATAGCTTATAGAGTCTTTAATAAGAAAACTTTAAATGTTGAAGAATGTGCGCATGTTGATTTTGATGAAACTGTACTAACTGATAAGCCAACTGATCAAGTTGAGCTAGCTGATCGATTTACAGATATCAGTTTGGAAGATGATGACAAAGATGAAAGTCATAATAATCAAAACAGCTTTCAAACACCAAAACCAGAGATATTGGATCAATTAAATGAGCAGGAAGTCAATGCTGACAATCAGTTATTAAAGCAAAATGATAACATTCAAATACCAGCTGACGAGGCATCAACTGAAGCTGAAAACTGCACTCAGTTACCAACTGAAGAAGTTGTTGATGCAACAAATGCTGAGTACAGATGGAGAAAATCACATCCACCACAATTGGTAATAGGAAATTCATCTGATCCAGTAAGAACTCGCAATCAAATGTTAAATTTATTTATTCATTCAGCCTTTGTCTCACAACTGGAACCAAAGAAAACTGATGAAGCTTTTGCTGATCCTAACTGGGTAAATGCTATGCAAAAAGAGCTGAATCAGTTCACTCACAATAACTTCTGGAACTTAGTTCCAAGACCAACTTCAAAAACCATTATAGGTACAAAATGGGTGTACAGGAATAAACTGAACGAGGACGGTTCAGTTATACGCAACAAAGCAAGACTAGTAGCACAAGGATATAGGAAAAAAGAAGGAATTGACTACGATGAGACGTATGCTCCAGTTGCAAGATTGGAAGCAATCAGAATATTTCTTGCTTATGCATCTCACAAAAACTTCAAAGTTTACCAGATGGATGTGAAGAGTGCATTCCTAAACGGTCAGTTACAAGAAGAAGTATATGTCGAACAACCTCCAGGTTTTGTAAACCACAAACTTCCTGATCATGTATACTATTTGAACAAAGCACTATATGGTCTTAAACAAGCTCCCAGGGCTTGGTACGAAACTCTTTCAAAATTCTTAACTGATCATAACTTTTCAGTCGGATCAGTTGATAAGACCTTATTCAAATTTACTTAAAATAATCACATTCTATTAGTTCAAATTTATGTTGATGATATAATATTTGGGTCAACTAACCCCAAATTGTGCGAAAAGTTTGCTAAGTTAATGCATGACAAGTTTGAAATGAGTATGATGGGTGAACTGACATTCTTTCTTGGACTGCAAGTGAAGCAACTGGAAACTGGTATATTCATTAGTCAAACAAAATATACAAAGGAGTTGCTAAAGAAATTTGGTATGGAATCATGTTCAGCTGCAACTACTCCCATGAGCTCATCATTTAAACTAGACACTGACTAAGGGGGAATATCAGTGGAGGCGACATTATATAGAGGGTTAATAGGTTCATTGTTGTACCTAACAGCCAGTCGTCCTGATATTGTCTTTGCTGTCTGTATGTGTGCCAGATTTCAAGCAAATCCTAAGCAATCACATTTCTCAGCTGCTAAAAAAATTCTGAGATATCTTAAGGACACGCAAAATATTGGGCTATGGTATTCCAAAGACTCCACCTTCAATTTAGTTGGATATTCAGATGCAGATTATGCAGGATGTAAGCTTGATCGCAAAAGTACAAGTGGATCTTGTCAGTTCTTAGGAGACAGACTGATCTCTTCGTTCAGCAAGAAGCAGACATCCATAGCTACCTCAACAACAGAAGCAAAATATCTTGCTGCTGGTAGCTGTTGTGCACAACTGATCTGGATTCAGCAACAACTGAAGGATTATGGAGTAATGTCAACTGAATCGCCCATATTTTGTGATAATACCAGCACAATTGCCATCACTTACAATCCAGTTCTTCACTCAAGGACCAAGCATATAGATGTCAGGCATCACTTCATTAGGGATCATGCTTTAAAGAAGGATATTCCACTGGAATACATTTCAACTGAACAGCAAGCAGCTGATATCTTCACAAAACCATTACCCGAGGCTAAGTTTTCTTACTTTCGAAATATTCTTGGGTTAATTGATCTATCATAAACTTTTTATTAATACTGTCTTGTTCATAAAATCATTTCTCACAGCTGACTACTTTCTGTCAACTGATGTCAGCTATCATATATCAGTTTGTTATAAACCTTCTGTTAACATTAATTTGATTGCAGAAAAATAAAGTAAGATAGCACTGAGTCAATCAAATTTTACATTTGAATAAAAACGATGCCAAGTTACACCACTCAGTTCTGATCCAACAAAATTCTTCCACTCATTCAACCAATGGGTAAGTTCATGGATCCGTAAATTTATGAAAGATTCAGAATTTGCAAGCTTATCCAGTCGATGCCACTCTGTCCAGAGCATTGCATGAAGCAGAGCTTGATCTTCGATCAGTTCTGTAACTTGATAAACATTAAAGACGTCTCGATACTTCCTAGCTCTTGCTCTTTGTGCACGAGTAGTAGGTAAACGATTATGGTACAAAAAATGAAGATCATGTATCTTGTACCATACAGAGATGACTTTCATCAAAACTTTCTCCTCGATGCTTTTCTTTAACTCCTCTAAATGTGGACGCATCTCTTCAGTTACGTGATTCTGAGTACCACTGCAAGCATCGGATATATCTGAATCTGCCATAATTTTATTTAATTGATATTATCTCACAATTCATTTCTATCGTCTTACTTATAGACAGGTGAAATTAAATGGTGAACAAGTTGAAAAGACTAAAGCCAACCGAAACGTCATCGCAATTACCCAGGCTTTTTCTTCACCAGTTATTTATTATCAGTTGATACTAGTTTAACAATTATTATATTCTTACCCTCAACTGATATTAATGTATCTTTTACTAATTATTAATTTTTAACTGATTTCAATCAGAAGTCAATTAATATCAGTTTATCTTATCAGTTAGTAATCAACTCATTATTTGCAGGAAAAAGAAAAACAGAGTTGAAACCAGATAAATATTTCATTACTTATAAATATTGGTCTGGATTACATCATCATACCTCTCCTCCACAACAATTATCTAAAATTTCAACCAAACAGATAGAGAAGAAGGAGCAGTCATGAGAAAGCTGTGAGAATGAGCTATGCGTCTTAGGATCTTCAATTCCTTGCGGAGCATCAGCTGATACATGTGACCGTCCTTGAAGACGTCCACCCACACAGCAATATTCAAGTGCTTTCGCACTTGCTTCAGTTCTGCCACCAATTCAGGAGTGGTGGCCTCCCCAGAGTTGTACAAGAGCTCAAGCTCCTGCAATCGCTCCCAGTAATGCAGACTTTCGTAGAAGACTTCGTCTTCTATCTCGGCCTTTCTGGCCTCCAGAGAGAAAGGAGAAAGACTTGAGTCACTCGTATCAGACATTTTTCTTATCTTGAATACTTTGGATAATATGTCTGAAACTGACTGAGCCACTTCTATTTATAGCCAAGAAGTTATGGAAGCTGAAGGGCCGTGATCATTTATCATATAATAAATTTTTTAAAGCTTTAAACTTATTTTTACATCGTCATTTTAAATGTTTTATGCACCAATTTAGGGGGAATATTAATTTTTAAAAAAATTTAACTGAGAAGACAATTGTTTGTAACTTCTCAACTGAAATGAATCAGTTTCCCAACTGATCGTTCAGTTGGATTGTTTACAAATCTTCTCACATAAGTTAACTAATTAAAATTTATTATATTATAAATCAATTGACGTGACTGCAGATTGACGACGTGGCTTATTTTAAAACTGCTAACCTTTATACACACGATTACAGCACAAGTACACCTATTTTTTATTCAAAATTTTCATGGACTGACACGTGTCCAGAATTCGAACAGTCACGTACAAATGTATTATACCCGCTTCAATTTAGTTCTTCTCCTTGACGCATACAATCAGTTCTAAGAGCATACTAATTTCCGAAGCTTATTTTCTACGAATTTCAGATCATCTTACCTTCCGAAATGGCTAATCAGATCCCCGCTCACATGATGAATGCCATGAAAATCGATTTTGACTCAGTCTTATCGATTCAAGAAGCTGATATCAAAAATGTCTTTCTGAAGATTGAATCTGCTGGGCTCAGAATGTTTTTGGGACAATCTTCACAAGAAATATACTCGAAGGAAGTGAATGAATTTTATCTGAAAGGGTATGTTACTGGTGAAGGAAATATCTCTGTCACTATCAATGATCAGTTGTTGATCCTATCTGAAGAAAACTTTGGAGAAATGTTTTCCTTGCCGACTGATGGATATGTCAGTTTCTCTGAAGTTGAAACATCCGATATTGAGGAAATGCAATCCTCATTATCTGCTGATGGGCAGAAAATCAAAGTCTCCGACCCAAAGAAAGAACTGAAACCAGAAATTCAGTTATTGGCTGATATTGTAGCAAATGGAATTTTAGCTAAAGATGGCTCATATGCAGCTCTCACTCTTGAAAAATTCCAGGTGATGACAATCATCATGGGTGAGAAGAAAGTCAACTGGAGGTACATTATTTTCAGCATTCTAAAGAATATGCTTCAATCAACAAAACAGTCCAGGGGGTTTGCTATTCCAATCAGTTATATTCTGAAACTCAAATGACTGGTAGCTAACAATGCCGAAAAATCCTCAAAATTTAAGATATTCACTGCCAAGAATATCTTGCCATCAAAGACCAAGATGGATCCCTCGCCTAAACAATTCGTAAAAGTCAAGGAGGAAATTGGGATGCAGCAAGCTGCTCCTAAATCAGTCAAGAAAGCCAAGACTCTGGCCCAACTGAAGGCTACAAAGCGAAAACTGATTCTCAGTGAATCAGATTCTGAGAAAACTCCCTCTCCCAAACTTATCAAGAAACCAAGGACACAAATAACCAAACCAATACCAGCAGTGGAACCAACCATTACTGAGAAACTGTCTCAGTCAGCTGCTGAAAAGCCTATTCAGGCTATCCCATTGCAAGTCATCCCTCCTGATGATTCAGTTCCAACTGAAAAGATACCCACTAGAGTAAAAGCTCCCTTCACTCATGTAAATCAACCCACCATTTTACCTCAGGCTAGACAGAAAGGCGTCACATTGAAGGAACCAGTGGAGTCTACAAAATCTGGCTTACAAATTCCTCATATCCTAACCACGGAGAAGGGAAAAGGCAAGCTTGAGGAGGAGCCAAGGTCATCTCACACCATTCAAACTCATATCGATCTAATTTGGGAAGAGGTAAATACATTTGCGACATCAAAACTCACATCTTTTGACCGTTGGAAAAGCTTCAGGACCGAAATTTTTGCCAAGAAACTGAAGCACAAATCCCAACTGAAAACGTTTATTAAACTGGAAAAGATAGTTTTGAAGGTAGTTAAAGCTGCTACCATTATTCAAGCACTGGAAAGGAGACAATATTTCTTTGATCAAATACGGGCTATTCAACTAACTAAGATGGTTAGAAAGTTGAAAGAAAACTACAACCCCACAGGGCCAACTGCATATCAAGAACGAGCTGTGTTCACTCAACTGGATGCAGATCTTAGTGGCCTACAGAGGGAAGTAAGGTTTTGGGAAGAAGATCAAGAACTTGTTCTTCCAGAAAAATCTTCAGGAACAGAGGAATACAAACCTTCATCGTCTCAGCAGAATGAATCTTCTGAAGAACTCATTGCTGACAAATCAGTCCAGGAAGTTCCACAAACAACAGCCGAGGATCAACATCTGTATTCTAAGGCCGAACTGTCTTTCGCCAATATCGATGAAATCATCCAGTCAGTTGCTCAGGAAGCTCAAACTGAAGCACAAAATTTTGAATCAGTTGATTCTCTGACTGAACAAACAGAACAAGAATTTCTGATTATATCTGAAGACCCAGTTCAAGCTTTTATCGCTGAAGAACATGTTCAAACTTTTGTTGCTGAAAAACTTGTTCAATCTCCAATCGCTGAAGAACATGTTCAATTCTCTGACAACGCAGAACAAGCTCAATTTTTTGTTGCTCCAGAAACAGTTTAGCGAGTAACATCTGAAACTGAAGAGCAAACTGAAGTTCTCACTCAGAACCAAGAGACTTACTGAATCCGTGGAAGAGCAGTTGCGTAATGTTGAAAACCTTCAAACTGAAGAACCACCCCAAGTTTCAGCCGTTGATCAAACAGAAGAACAAGCCCATGATTCTCCAATAGCAGTTACCACAGATAACCATGTTATTCTAGAACAAAGTGTTTCTGATGCTCAGAATCAACCTTCTTCCTCTCGAGGTCTAGAAGAGACAGTTGATCGCACTATGATAATTTTCACTCCACCAGAACAAGTGCCACATCAGGAAGATATAGGAGTCATGTCTTCTGAAATCTCAAATTCAGAAGCATTGTTCGATGAAATCAACACCATCAAGACAAATATGAATCAAATAATGGATGCCATCAAATCCATTCAGTCAACCCAATTCTATCACTCTGTAAAGCTCAACGGATCCGAAGATTTTGTTTTTGCAAAGATGAAGAATATTCAAGAAGTTGTAACTGAACTCTCAGTTGCCATAGAACACAAGCAGAACAAAGCTACAACTGCTGCTCTTTTCGTTACTCAAGATGTGATCAACCAACGAATTGAAAGACTAGAAACATCTGTTTCAAACAAAATAGACTCACTGCAAACCTCATTTCTTACTGCCATCTCCAGTATCTCAGCTGATGTCGGCATCTTATCTACTGAAGTTCGACAATTATCTATTCACATGGCTCAGTTTGACAAAAAGGGGGAAGATAGTCAGAAGAAACATTGAAGAGTAGTTAGCAGTTTGGCCGTTTGTTTTGAGACAGTTTTTGTTAAGAAGCAGTCTATAAGAATTCAATCATTCAGTTACTATATGCTTATGCTTAGTTTTGTCAAACACCAAAAAAGGGGAAATTGTTGGAAACCAAATTTCGGAGTTCGACAAACTGAAGAAACTAACTGAATTATGAGACAACTGAATATGCGAAAGACGCGACTGATTACATAACAACTGAAACCAGCTGAACTAATGAAGAAAACTAATCAGTTGGAAATCGATCAGTTAATATACTCAGCCGCATAAGTTTCAGTTAAAACATACCTCAACTGAATGGTCCTCGGGAAAGAACATTCAACCGACAAAAAGACATAGCAGACAGCAACTGAATATGGAAAGCCGCACCTCAATCATTACAGCATAGAACAACGTATTTCGGCTATTGAAATTAAGACGCCGTATTACAATCAATGAAGAGAACATTGCCCAAGGAATGATGAAGTGGCAATCAACGGATACAAGAATTCAAATGCATTTCAAAGTTACCGTTGAAAGAGAAGTCTATAAATATGACTGAAGAACAGCTAAAGAAAAAGAGACGATCACTCAATCTTAAACTTGTTGTTACTCTGTCAAAATCTTAGCTCATTCTTATTTGAATTATTCGTAGCAATCAAGGCTACAATTTGAGCTTATTAGCACTCTCTAAAAGTTGTTAGATTCAATTGTGCTAAGATCAGTTACGCAATGAGAATATTGTGTAGAAGTAAGAGTTTCAGTTTTGGTAGTAGTAAGTCCAAACTGAAGTGGGTCTGTACAAGTGTTGTACTCGATCAAAGTCTTTTAGTGAATATCCTATCCTTGTGACAGAAGAGGTGACGTAGGAGTAATTGAATTCTCCGAACATCCAGAAACAACTCTTGCATATTTCTTTCAGTTTCGTATTCTATCTTTCAGTCAGTTAATTTCCGCAACTACTTTAGTTTAACTGATTGTTATTGACCAACAAGATTCCGAGATTCAGTTTGTCACCAAACTGAACTCAAATATTACTAAAGAACAATTTTAATTGAGAGTGTTTATTCAACCCCCTTTCTAAACACTCTTGTTACGACAACCGATCCTATCAGATTATGATCCGTGAGACGGTCTCACATGAGACTTACTCATAAAATATAATATATACGTGTGTGCGTGTATATATATATATATAATATATATATATATATATATATATATATATATATATATATATATATATATATATATATATATATATAATATAATATAATATAATATATACGCGTGTGTGTGTACATATATATATATATATATCATATATATGGTCATTAAAATTAAACTTTTATTTAATTTCTTTAATTAACTTATTAGTTAATTCATTCTAGACCCTTAAACTATATTTTATGAGGATTTTGTACATGTTAATAGTCATTACTACTAGTACTATATGTAATGCACGAAAATTTGATTATTGTAATCTGATATGATTTATCGATTATGAAGGGATGTGATTATAGCCGGGCCATTCCGAGATCAGATTTTGGTAAAGAATATGTAATGTATAAATTCGGGCCGAAGATGCGGCGCCCGGGCGGAAGTTTATGTCCGCCCGAGCGCCATTGAATGGTGGAAGAGAGCCGAGCATCCCGCGCCCGGGCGGAACTTTATGTCCGCCCGATCGCGATTGTTTAATAGGCGAGGGCCGAGAGTTCCGCGCCCAGGCGGAACTTTATGTCCGCCCGAGCGCGAGACGTGCAATGAGAAAAATTAGCCACTTGGCCTGGGAATGCACGAGAGGTATATATATATATATGTATATATATATAAACAATTCATTCTTTAAAATTGAAAGAAGAATCAGAGAAAGGAACCGAGAAAGGATTTCAGAATTCCTTACGCCTTTTTACTTCAATCCGTCCGTTCGATTTTAAATCCGACTTCAGTACTGTGTTCCTATCGACGTATGCTACAACTGGACGGAAGTTTTGTTACGTTTAGATATGATATGAAATTATGATATTGTCAGAATTGAATAGGATTCGTATATGATGTTCTGGTTATGTTAGACATCATAGAATCGAAGTCAGATTGAGAAACAGACTGATTATGTAATTGTTATGATTTTTGGAATCGATTTGTCTGAGAATTCATATCAGATATGTGTTGCTATTGAGATTATGACTGGTATCGATACTGATTAGGACTTCTGGTATTACATCTGTGATGTTCGGACTGACGGGGTTATCGAGACTGTATTGTTATACCGTCGAAACATCAGTTAATTGATATTGATCAGATTCAGTAGTGATTTCGATTATATCGTGATATGGTCGATATGGATTAGATTGTAACTTGATTTGATATCGATCAGCGTATATTTCGATTTGAGTATTGATCAGAACAGGTCCTGAATTGAGTTGTTTATTGATATTATGTCTGTTCGGTATTGTTATTACCAGATTTGGAATGGACCGAGATAGAGTCGGGACTTCTTCTTCTTCTTCTTCTGATCGAGAAGATAAAGGTATAAATTAATGTTGAGTTGGGATTGCACAACTCGAGTGAGGTTTGACTCGAGTTTCCCTAAATCACATACTTTACTTTATTGCATTGATATTTGCATTGAGTTGACTGATGTACTTGTTTTCTTGATTATAGATAGCAGGTATCAGATGAGTAATCTTGTGACAGAAGTTCCTGATAGTGGTGGAATCGCCACGGGAACATTGCACGATGTCTCAAGATAACGATATTAGCGATAGAACTACAGTCTATGACGGATAGGTCAGGACTCCGGATGTTTGGTTATATCGAGTAAATAGAATTGGAATTTCTCTATTACGGAATTCGATATAGGAACACCATATTTGGTTATATCGAGTAATAGGAACAGAGTTCCTTCTATTACGGAATTCGATATAGGAATACCACATCTGGAAATCGGGATCCCTAGGCTAGGATTGAATCTAGTCTAAAACGTAGAGTCACGAGTTTGAGTGACAGTTATATCAATTGATATTGATGGATGTTGAATTATGTTCCTGATATTGGTACATGCTTAGAATATGATTTATTCTTGATATTGAATTATGTTCCGGATCAGGGTACCTGTTTAGAATACGACTTATTCTGGTTATTGATTCATATCATGATTTTGATATAGGATATGATTTGCTATCTTATGCGTTTATATTGTTTATATGATAGCATGTATACATGATTTATACTGGGATATTTATATCTCACCGGAGTTATCCGGCTGTTGTCTTGTCTGTATGTGTGCATGGCAACAGGTGGGCTGGGATCAGGGTCAAGAAGAGAACGAGGCTGGACTAGATAGCGTGGAGATCCGGGCTTTGAAGCAACTTAGGATTCAGCACTGACTTGTAGTTGAACCTAGTTGGATTATTGTAGATCATACAATAATTGTATGCTATGTTTAATATGTAATTTGAATTTAATTACATTACGTTTCCGCTTGGCCTTTTAAAAAAAAAAAAATTTAGACCCTGTTTATACTCATTGATTAATTAGTCATAATTATGATTTAGAACGTGATTAACGTCCGGGTCCCCACACTATATATAATTAGTAAATTCCAAATTCGCTAAATAAAAAATTGTGAACTCATTATAATCTTGATCGACGATCAGATAGTACCGATGTATCGATGGTACAAGTTTTGTTCATTTAATGAAAATTGAAAATTTCGAAGATCAAAATTTTCACTTACCATATTTGACAGCTGCCAGTTTTGTGAACTCGTTCACCAAAACTGGTAGTTCCACTCTCCTTCCACAATTATGTTAATTTCCATTTCTTTCATCTTATGGAATCAACTTATAAACTCCTTTATAAGCATCCTATTTGATCTTCATCAAACTATAATCGTCAAATTCAACTCCTTGAATTTTGACTTTCTCAACGAGAACACAAAATCCGATACTTATGTGATTCTAAATGGTTCAAAGATAGATCTAACCGTGAGTTCATATGAAACATCAACTACTCACTTTTCTTAAAAGTAATAGAATTTTTTTTCTATCCTACTAGATTCGGCCGATATATGTATATATATACATAAAATATTTTTAAATAACTTTGCACTATTTTAAAATAAATCATCCAACCATATTTGAAAATGCAAAGGAAATAGTTCAAAATATAAAATCGTCAAACGATGTCAATCCTAATATAGCAATATCTCAAAATAAAGCTAAATATAACAACCTCTCAAAGCCACTCAATGGCATAATAAAAGTCATAAAAATATTTAACATAAACTTAAAATCATAACTGCGGAAAACTATTGTTGGTCCTCGGGTTATGTGCACCTTCAGTGCAGCAAGATCAACCATCAAGATCTCCATCTACATTAATATCATGTTCACCTGCATTAATCACACCTAGTGAGTTTCATTACTCAGCAACCCATAGTCTTGATAGCAAGTAATACATATACAATCACGTGCAATAGTGAAAATATTTTACTTAAAATAACATTTCATAATCATGCATAAACTTAAAGATTATCTGTATCATCATAAATATATTCATTTTCATCATATACGTATAAGTTTTCCTTTCGTTTAATTCAGATCGTTAATTGTGACTTTCGTATTAGCTGAAGATCAATGGAACTATCTATACGTTTTAAATTGTGACTTCAATATGCGGGGATATCAGTGATAATCTCACCCATTAACTGAACTTTGGCCTTACATATCATCGTATCATCGTATTAGTCACAATTACTTCAGTTCCTTCAACGTTTCATATTTTCATCACTTTATAAAATTCATGCATAAAATAATCATTTTTCTTTTAAACCAAGCATATATCTTTTAGCATTAACGTTATACCAAAATATTCAATAAATATTTAAAATAATCATTTTATCATATATTACAGCATTCCGTGCACTGCCATGACGTTTATATTTATCAGGTGTAAAATGACTGTTTTACCCCTAGACATAAAATTTCTCGATTTTGAAATTTTCTTACTTTCGTTGACACTAGACCATCCCAAATAATTATTTAATCTTACATTAAATTTCTTACATTTTTATTTAGCTTAAATTCATGGCTTTTATTTATTTTCGTAATTAATAGTTCGAAGTGCGTTTTAACCTCGAAGTAATTCAAACTTTATTATTAAACTCACAAATTTTAAACATTGACTCTTTATTTCTAAAATACCTTCGTGAACCATGATTCGACCCCTGTTGAACCACGTTCGAACCCTTAGCATATTAAAACATAAAAACCGAACCATACAAGGCAACCCTCGAGCCAACTTGCGTTTCCCTCAAGCCGCACTCGAGCTGCTCGAGCCAGCCCCTTCCCGGACCTTCTATGGACCCAGTGGAGCCATAGTACTCAGCCCTAGCTCGCTGCAATCCTCCTGCACTTGAACAAGAAGCTGTGCGAGCCCTTCAACCTTGCGCCCATGACTCCTAACTCCCCTAGGACTCCTCGCCCAGGCTACCACCCGAGCCCTCACCCTCTGGACCAACCCTGGACCTTTCTGTGACCTAGCCTAGCATAGCCCTAACCGCCTTGGTCGAGCCATAACCCATCGCACCAGCTATTTTCTTGGGTAGGCTTGGGAAGAGTTCCATCGTGCATGGGCTCTTCCCTATCCGTCGCGCTTGAGTCCTAGCCTCCACACACCCAACCACGTCCAGCCGAGCCCTGGTCAAGCCCTGGCCGAGCCATGAGTCGTGGTTCCCTCATAACCGAACCCTGGACATCACAACATGCAATAATGATTCCAGCTTGTTCTAGCTTCGTGCTGCTTCAAAACTGTGCATCCTAGGACCCTTAAACTTGTGTAAAAACGTTCATCGATGATTCTTAATCATGTCATCCCCTTCACACAAGTATATAACCAGTTTTGGGGACAAAACTCATACCTTAATTACATGTATATGCATAAAACAAAAATTTCCATAAAGCCATCATGTTTTTCATGAAAACAACAATCAATAATATATTAGGGTGTGATAGATGAGAAAAGAAATAATTATGGTGTGCCTTTGCATATATTACGCACGAAAACGGAGCGACGATGCGAAGACGGAGACAAACAACTTTGGCTTAAATTCCTATGCAAAAACCGATGTTTCCTCTATGTTGAAACTCTGGTGTGAGGTGTTTTGAGGGGATGAAAAGAGTTTGTGTAGTTAGGGGAAGTGGGGCCTGTGTTTAAGGGTTTGGGGTGGGGGTTTGTGTAGAACCCGTAACTTAGACTACGTATAAGCCATGCATAATTCTAGTATTTTAAAGTAAATTGATTTTATTTCATGAGTATTTAAAGTGCCTTTCTGTAAAGTTAATTATCTTATTTCAGTAGTTTAAATTTTATTCTTTCAGTTATTTCAGTGAGGCCGGACTGGAGTTGGAGTTTTGAGATAGAATTTAAGATTCAGAAAATATATCCAGAATTTATTTTAGATAGCAAGTAAGTTGATTTAAGTTAAAAAAGGAGGTTTGAGGATTTATTTTAATTACTTGAGGTGAGTAGGAAATAAGTTCATTTAAGTTCCAATAATTAAAGGATTAATTCACTAAATTAATTAAAGAATTAGTGAGGCTTTTAAGGGTTATAAATTTACTAGTTAGAAAATAATTCCCCTCCATTTACAAGTGAATTTTTCGGCCAATCCTTAGTGGAATAAGCAATTATATGCCAACTCACCTTTGACCCATTCTATGTTAGTCTAGCTTGCAAACCTTTTTAATTATTTGTCCACCTTAATTAATTAATACTAGATCACTACCCTAGCCTTGATTATCATGGATAAAATCAGCCATGCTCCCCCCAAAATGACTTGATCAAACCAATTCAAAATTTTAATGAGAGGTAGACTTGGTCTTGATATTTTTTCCCTATATTTTGCACCCATTCTCCTCACCCTCTTAACCACCATTGCCCCTCCCTTAGTCTCGAAATTCAGAAAGAAATTGAGAGAAAAAAACGTGAGCACCATAGCTAGAAAGAGAGGAAAAATCGAGAGCAAGAAAGGTAGAAAAGAAAGCGCTCCACCTCCTCCGCGTCGAATCGTCTCGTTCTTTCGTTTTTCTGTCAAACGAAACCAGGCATGCATATATTCTTCCTTGACTCTTCAATCAAGTCCTAATATCATTTATTTTCATTACATGATCATGTTTTATTAAGTAAAAACCGAAACATGGCAAGAATTTTCAGAAAAACCACATGCAGAATTTTTCGGTTCCATGACAAGCTTCACGGTTCTCTTTCTTTTTCATGGTTTCAGGTATTGTTTCGATTCCAGACTCCCAAGGCGACATATAGACATGTAATAGGACGCATTAGAACCATGATGGTCCATTCATTTAACCCCATGTATGCTGGAAGTCGAGAAGATGACAGCAACTTCCCCGTTGATGCATTTGAGTTTCGAAAATTGTGTTTTCAGTCCAAGGGTAAGGATCTGATCATGGCTGCCCTAGGGGCCTATAGCTATGGTTAGATCACTTCCCTAGCATGTCTAAGACGTGACTAAGTTGCCCCTTTGGTGGCTTGGTCCATGGTGAATCGGTTTTCAATTTAAAACATCAAGATCGGCCCCTTTCCCTTTCGGCCCTTCATTTTTCAGCATGTGTGTTTCGACATTCGTGGAATGGTGTGGATCGTGGTTGGCCTATGGCCCTTAGCCACGGTCCATACCATACCCCTAGATGTCTAGATCGTGCCATGGTCAATCAAATGGCCACTGGAATGACGAGAGACAGCAAACAAAGCAACACACTTCCCACGCGCAGAATTTCTCTCGGCCGGGACGTGTGGATTGTTTCTTGGTGTGGTTCGAATTTTGGCTGGCCTAGAGCCCTTAGCCATGGTTCAAATCATTCCTTAGGATGTTGGTAAGAGGTTATGGTCGGTGGTTCAAGCCCCAATGGCCATTAGCCTCGCAAACGACGCAAGGAAACCAAAGCACAATTGCTGTATTTTTGGACAGTAACTTGCTGTGACGGTTCAGTGGCTCGTTCGAGTTCTCGGTTGGCTTTTAGCCTATGGTCTTGGACTGGACAGTGTCTCATTGAGTTATGAAGGTCATGTTTTCAACCGTTTGTAATTCGGTTCATTTTTTAGGTCGTACGAGAATTTACGGTGCGATGTGCCAAATTGACTCTCGAAAGAGCGTTTTATGTTTTGGCCTCCATCCACCTAGATTTCGGCCCTAACTATTTTAGGAGCATTAATTCATCATTTTAAGCATATATAATCATGACTATATGATGTTTCAGTGTTGGTTCGGGTTGGTTAGGAGTCATGATTAAATACGAAGTCATTAGACGCATTTGTCTCAGTTTTTGGATTTAATTGCATAGTTTGGTCAAGTAAAAGCTATTCCATATTTTTCATGGCATATTTAGGTTGCAGCGAGCCTGGGAGCGATCCAATCCATCAGTAAAAATTATTACATGATATTTAATTGTGTGAATTAATTATATTACGTGCAAAAATATTCATTTTGAGATTTATGCGATATTGCTTGTGGTCACTTTACTATTATGATTAAATCCGGTCCCCAGTTACCGGTCCGATCACCAGTTACCGGTCAGTTCAGTTGTTTCACCCAGTATACTGTGGCAGTAGTCTAATCAGACGTAAATCCAGTCACCGGTTACCGGTCCGGTCCCAGTATCGGCCAGCTCAGTTCAGTTCAGTTCAGTTCAGGGACCACTTGCGTAGACCATAATCTCACCAGAAAATTATTACAAGCTATTTCGGTACAGGGCTCCAAGGAGCAAACATTCTACTATGATTTTTCAGTTCAGTTATGCCCGTATTATAATTGCTCATGACATGATATTTTTATCCCATGCAAATTTTACTATATTATTTACTCGTTATTTACGATATATGCATGTTAAATCTTTAGACTCACTAGACTTGATTGTTGTAGGTACTGATGATGTCGGGATCGAGGGCGGGGACCAGTGAGCTAGCTTGGGTCGGCAGTAGTGGCACCCGAGGACCTCAGTTTCAGGACTTGTTATTTTATTTTTTATGCTCAAATATTTTATCAGTTGTTCAATACTTTAACTTGTTATTTTGGCAAGTAATAATTTCTTCCGCTGCTATTTTGAACGTTAAACATTTTATCAGTTTCTGGTATGAATGAGGTCCTCCATTTATTTTAAAAGAAAAATTTTAAATTTCCCGCAAATTTTCAAAGGAAGGATTTTTAGGCCTTTATAGTTTGCTAGCTTATTTATTGATAATTAAACATGTATTTAAGCTTGGGCCCATTAATATGGTATGTTAGGCTCAATAAGCCCATTAGTGCATTTTAAAAATATTTTGTTTAGAAAATTTCGTGAAATATTAGTCGAATTCTCAAAAAGTTCATATTTTTGTTGAAAATGGAATATCATTAAAAATTACGTCTCTGCATATAAAATCACCTCAAGTGCCTTTATTTTCAAAAATGTCATAAAGCAACAACCTTATTTTAAATAATTAAAAATGTTTATTTAATAAAAATATTTTCCATTTTTCTTCTCTCGGTCTCCATTCCTCGATCTCATATCGAATAACCTTTAAAAATATAGTTTTATGCATTCAAGAAGAAAACTACTTTAAAACCATATAAACATATCAACATAATCAATTTTAAGCAATTAAAATCATTTAATTAGATATCACTCATTTTCCCTAGATTCGTATGCAGTTGGATTACGTCGTCTTAATTTTGGACCTTAGATCACATCTGATTCATAATAGCATTTATTCTTATTTGGGCTTAACCTAATTAGCATCATTCTTTCCATAAACTCCTTGATCAAGAATGTCAAAACTCATTTCTGATTGCACAATCGGATCATGGTAAAAGCGTCTAGTAGCATCATCCTATGATCTCCTGGGTATCGATAATAGTGCCTACAAGAACCTTAAGTCATGGTTAGCGTATAGTATGATTCCTTAATCACATATATTCTGATCGAATCTACAACCATTAATACATCAAGAGTTGCATATGAATTTGATAACGATGTGATTTATCTTTGAATACTAACAGTAGCATGGTATGGACAACTAGGAAAACACTTTTTCGTAAAGTACATTTCTTGCTCTGGCCAGAGACTCCTTGCACTATTAACTCATCATATCACATAGGATATCTTCACCCGTAGGCAAACTGTGAATCCCTGACTATAATGCATTTGCTCATACGTATTTCGTAACTACACCCAACCTCGCCACCTGATGACCCTCAATGGAGTCGATAAACGGATCAAATTGCACACTAGTATGTATAGCCTCTACATTATCCCAGATCAAAGGACTAATGGTATGCAATCATAACCGCGGTCTATTCCACTCAATAAATGATAATCATTTCGACAGTTTGAGTGATGGTTGTTCAATGCATCATCATATGATCACTCATATGTATGAATGGACATCTCCATGCTCTTACCAATGAAACATGTTGTTTACATCACATATGCTAGTCTCAAGCTCAAGTGACTTTTATCTTGTTTTAGGCGGCTAATTCGACCAGGAACCTGTTTAGAATATACGGTACAATTCCTAATGATTTTTATAATCTTACGTTACGAGGCAGACCTCGTGGTACATAATATATATTCAATAACTTTATTTATGCAGCTTGCATGTATATACAGATAAAGTGTACTACTATAATTGAATAAAATTGTAAAATATTATTAAAATAGAGATCGTTTTATATTAAAGTCAATAAAAGTTCAAGCCACAAGATGACTTGCTGAGCACTTACTCTAACAACTGGTATGTGAGATTATGGAAGAAGATATTACTCAATATAATATTTATATAAATAAATGGTGTGGTCGATGTAGTTTTTTTAAAAAAAATTCATCACACCATTTAATGAATGTGGTTTTGGATTATTTTTTAATTTCTGTTTTTTAATAAATTAAAAAGTTTGAGCGTTTTTTTTAAAAAAAATTATCACCACCATTAATAGATGCAAAACACATATGCTTATTTTGGAAAAATAGGACTCAAATATTTTAACAATTCTGTTATAATTTTTCGTGTTTATTTAAATTCCTAAAAACAATAAAGTTATCTAGTCAATTTTAATATTTTTCCGAAACAATTTATTTATTTCGACTTTTCAATCATTTTTATGACTTCATTTTTTTTTTGTTTTTTATAGTCATAGATCATATTTGATAATACAAAATTTTTATCTCGGGTTCGGTCTAGAGAGCGGATCTTCAAATCTTAACAGCTGAACGGGTCAGGTCGGGATCCTGAGTTTTGCACAGGAGAAAATAGGGTTAGGGGGCACTAGAGAGTTTTCCAGCGTAGCCCCTCCGATGATTATATCAATCCCGAAAGCAAACTTTAAGTGTGAAGTATGCTAGTGCTAGGTGAGCAAGGGATGTGAAGGTTTTAAATATAGCACATACCTGTTATTTATAGAGGGAGGTTTAGTTACCTTGCTGGAGTAGGATTTTTGCTGAGATAGAGTCCTACTTGAGATTGGAGACACCAAATACTAGGACTCTATCCTGATGGCGGCTAGGACCCACGCCTTATCTTGAATAAATTTACCGATATATATCCTTGATAATATCTTTGTATCTTTTTAGTTACAATGTGGTCCAAAACTCCTGACCCTTTGGTGGGCTCGGATCTCCCAGCCCTTTTGTGAGCTTGGGCCCCCAATTCTGTTAGGGATAATGGGCTGGGATTCTTGATATGGGCTCGGAATCATGGGCTAGTGATTGTCTTGACATGAGCTCAGATCCGCCCATGTGTTCCAAATTTAGAGTGCATCAATAGTATCTCCCCTCATTTAGTCTAAAATAAGCATGAAGTTTAGACTAAAAAGTCTGGCCGGACTCCGAGCCCTTCTTCCCATTTTCTTCTTTTTTGAAGTGTGTTTCTCGGTTCCAGTGTGGCATATCGGACGGTCCTGGAGTCGATCCGTGTGAAGCAGAAATGGACGATTAAGATGTTTTGCCAGCCCGGCTCCCGAGGTGACTGTACGTCTGCCTGAGAAGATCTAGACCATTGGTTCAATGTTGATCGAATGGCTGTCGTGAACCCTTCACGGTATTAAAAGGAGGACGCCCCTTTTATTTTCACGTTTATTCTCTCCGAGCTGTTACCCTGCCAAAATTTCGAGAGCCTTCACGACCAGCGTGCTTCATTCCCGAACAGTATTATCCGACCCTTGCCCTTAGTAAGTTCCTCTGTAATTAGTGAGTCTAATTTATAGGATGTCTTCCCCTGACAAGTCAGCTATTCAGGAACTAGTAAGTTATCTAGATGAGACCCCTTTCTGAGCGAATGAACTTGGTCCCTCTAGATCCGAGCAGGATCCTTCCGAGCCCTTAGAAACCCCCGTAGAGGAGAGTGATGAGAATCTCGAGCGTTGCCCCCCTGAAACCCCGACAGGGAAATCAAAGAGACTGAGGCAATTGAAAGCCGATGAAGTCCGCTTGAGGGAAGAAGGCCGGCCTTGATACGAGGTCTTAACTTAGAATTTTTGGCTTTTACTTCGCCACTCGTTACGTCGGCGATTATTAATTATGAAGTAGTATATATCAATCAACTTCGTTAATAACACCAGCGAAGTAAAACATTATTTTTTACTTCACAATTTAAAAAACACGGGCTTCACTTCTAATTTTTTGTAATCTTTTATTTCGACAGAGTAGTTTTGATGAAGTGAAAAGCTAAAAAAAAATTAAATTTATATTTAGTGAAGTAAAAAAATGAACCATAATTTTAATTAATTTTCCTTAAATGATGAAGTAATAAAATATAAATTAACTCGTCGTATTAAAATTGTGTCGAAGTTAAAGAAAGAATTTACTTCACAACAACTCAATAATTGTGAAGTCATTATCTATTAATTACTTCACTACAACACAAAAAAAAATGAAGTTTTTAAATTTACTACTTCGTCATTAAAGGTAAATTGTGAAGTAACAAAACTTACAAACAAAAAAAAGGTGTAAACCGTCGCTAATTAGCGACGGTTTACGTTTGAACCGTCGCTATTAGTGACGAGTTAAAATATCCGTTGCTAAATAAATCGTCGACGGTTTTATAAACAGTCGCTAATTAGCAACGGTTTTGTTTTAGCGACGGTTTAAACAGTCTGTCGCTAAATAAATCGGCGACCGTTGTAAAACCCGTCACTACTTAGCGACCTATTTATTAAAATGTCGATAATAGCGAGGATTTATAAATTTCCGTCGCACATTGCACTTCTTATCTTCGTCTTTTTTCTCTCGGATGGTTTTAATTTCAGGTTAAATTATATTTTTAACTTCAATTTTTTATTTATGATCATGAATTTAATTTTGTTGTTAGCTCATTTTATCACAAGGTTAAATTGTTTTATAAATTATTTACAAATTTAAAATATGATATTTAGATGTTGAGGATATTATTTAAAAATTTGTTGGAATAATTATAAAATTTAAAAACTAATTTTTTTAAAAAAAACTAATATAATTTGCGACGGTTTTATGCAATACTGTGACTAAATAACAACGGTTTTATCATTTACCGTCGCTAATTAGCGACAATTTTGGTATAAAGGGTCGCTAATTAGCGACGGTATTTGGTACACCGTCGCTAATTAGCAGTTTCTGAAACAACGGTCGCTACTAAGAGACGGTATGTCTTAACTGTCGCTAATGAGCGACGGGTTTTCATAAAACAGTCGCCCATTAGCGACGGTTTGTCTTTCCAAAACCATCGCTAATTGGAAACCCTCGCTAATTTAGTTCCATAACACCGAAGTCGTTCGCTCAATTACTTCACAAAAATACAAAACCTATGAAGTTATACAACACATTTACTTCGTCATTCTATATAAACTATGCAGTTATATATAAGCTATTACTTCTGCACTTTATGAAATCAACGATGTAGAAGACGTTGTTTTACTTCGTCATCGGTCTAATTCCGGACAAAGACTTCGCTAATTTCTTGGATACGACTTCGGTGATAATGAGAAGTAAAATGGTACCCTATTACTTCACGTTCGTCTACTTCGACAATTATCTACCTATTACTTCATTTAATATGCGAAGTAAATCAAGAAAATTCTACTAGTGGTATAATATATGAATCCTTGCTCGGACGGACCGAACCCATCTTCCTCCCACCGGATATCATACTTTTTATGTTGACCATGTGGAATGAGTCTGAGAATCCCCGTACCTAAACTTATCCAAACCAACTGCAGTTATTTCCAGTTATGTCTGAGCCAATTGAGCCCTAACTCCATTAGTTTCCTCCTTGCCTTGGGTGTTTTATTTAAGTTTTTCGGGGTTCCATTGGGATCTGGAACCTATTGAAATTTATACAGATAAAAAAAGGCTACCATGGGTCGGTTCTACTTGTCCATCCACCCCGACCAAAAATTCTTGAAAGGGAAGCCGGACTCCCACAAGGGGTGGCACAACCGATACTTCTTTGTGAAATCACCTAAGCCCTGGCGTTGTGATACGGATTGGGTTTTGAACTTTACCATCCCCGATCCCGCAGTCGTGCTGACCTATGACTTCACTAAATTATTGGCTATCATGAGTGTAAAATGTTTTAATATTGAGGGCTTGGTAGAATATGACCTACTTTATAACTTCAGGTTCAGCCGGAAAAATTGGGGCTGGAGGGAGACATAGGTAGGTCCTCCTACCCCTGATCACTTTCATTTTCTCATGTATGTGTGTATATTAATTCATCTTGTACCCTAATCTCTGTGTTCTGTCCGCAAACGACCGCATAATGAAGGCCGAGATGAAGGCTGAAATGGCAAAGCTGAAGCGGAATAAGGCCGAGTCCTCTGGTGAGGCTGCCACACACGAGCCCAACCCTCCACCACCCAAAAAGCAAACCAAACGAAGGAGGGTCGGGTTCGAGCCCCCAACCTTTGAGTCAAAAGGGTCCTGAGCCCCCTGTCCTTACGAAGGGCAAGGGAAAAGTCTGCGAGGCTTCTCCAACCCAAGGCGGTGGTATTGGAAGCATCCGGGCATCCACGCAGTCCAGACATATCTTTCTTTATGAAGCCCGATGGACCTAGGGCTCTGGGTATGGTCTAGAACTTGGTCTCGTCTGTGGACATGGGCATCTTGCACTCGGACCAGAAACTTTGGTGGAAGAAACCCTGGCCCTCGGACTCATGTAGGTAATCTTGTATTCCACCCTATCATTTTTTTAAATTATTCAAACATAACCCTGATTTGACATAATTTCCTTTGGAAGACCATTGCGTGGGTGGGGGAGCATACGATCTGAGCGTAGAAGGCTTTCTCTTGTGCCCGAGCCAATGCCAAGAGCATTGATGACATCTTCGCCCGGCATGGATAGTTAACCCAGAAGATGCGGAAACTAAAGTCCGAGCATGATGATGAGGTGCACACACTGCGGTGTGAGGTGGAAGGTCTTCAAGACAACCTCGCCCGAGCAGACTAGCGGATCCAACGTCTGGTGGATTCTTAGAAGCGAGAGGAGGAAGCCAAGGCCACTTGGGTCTGGAAAAGAGAGGAGTTCATCCGGTCCTTCGACTTTGATAAACTCTGCGCTGGGAGGGCTACAATTTATTTTGAGGAGGGGTTCAAGGGTTGCTTTGCCCAATTCTGGGCCAATGTTTATTCTGAAGCCTAGCACCCTGCTCCTTTTCTGGACTCAGAGAAAGCCTTGGATGACATTCCCGAAGAAGGGGAACTATCCTAGTCGGAGGACCAGGACAAAGGCAAACCGAACCCTAGTCCCCCTTAGTTTAATTTTCTTTTCTTTGTAAGCCGATCTCGGTGTTTTCGCAATGAACTCTAACTTTGGAAATCCTCTTTGTATTTTATATTCTTCATTCGTTGGTTTATCATACGTACACCCGAATACTATGGCCACCCGAACCCTTGAACTTAAAACCAGAATTTGGCTAAGTAGTCACTTAGAAACCCAAACACTATGGATGTCCGAGCCCTTGAACTTAGAATTAAAATTTGGAAAAGTAATTTATTAAAAACCCGAACACTATGGCTGCCTTAGCCTTTAACTTAAAATTGAAATTTTGATAATTAATTATTAAAAACCCGAACACTATGGTTGTCTGATCCCTTTAACGTAAATCAAAATTTTGGCTCATAGGATAAGAAACATGAACTGGATGGCAGTCTGCCCTTGAACTTAAAGCCAGGATTTGGCTAAGTAATGAAATAAGAAAACCGAACTACATGGATATCTGAGCCCTTCAACTTAAAACCAGAATCTGGCTAAGTAATGACTTAAAAACCCGAACATTATGGTTGTCCGAGCTCTTTAACGTAAAATAAAAATTTGGTTAGTAGGATAAGAAACCCGAACTGGATGGCTAGCCGAGCCCTTGAACATAAAGCAAGAATTTGGCTAAGTAAAGAAATAAGAAACCCGAACTAGATGGATATGCGAGCCCTTGAACTTAAACCCAAAATCTGGCTAAGTAATGGCTTAAAACCTCGAACATTATGGCTGCCTGAGCCCTTTAACGTAAAACCAAAATATGGCTAATAGGATAAGAAACCCGAATCGATGGTTTTCCAAGCCTTGGAACTTAAAGCCAGAATTTAGCTAAGTAATGAAATAAGATTTGGAACATTTCATGCTCACAATCTTGGTTTTATATGGTAACAAAAAATTTTGTTTTGTTTCTAACGAATTTACATAAGTGCGCAGAAAGCTAAAACTGATCAGATATCGAGCCAAAAATGAAGATAATGAAACGCAAACTGAAAGTACCAACTGATTTATCGAACGGAACCAGCCCAACTAAAATATCAACAAACCATTCAACCGATTGCACAGCTGATAGGTGGTTCAAGAGAAGATCTTCAGAAGTCCGGCCAGCTGATGAAGAGCCCAGCTGACCAGTTCAACTGAATTATTGAAATCAGTTCAGCTGACGAGCCAACTGAGCTCAAGACCAGTTCAGAGCATCAATTAAGAGCCGATCAGTTTGCAGAATATGACAAGCTTATCTAAGTGGAATCTAGCTGTGCAAGGGTATAAAAGAAACTGTACGATCAAAGTACAATAATGAACGTTGCAGCAAAGCTTAAAATCGAGACGTTCCAGAATGACTGTCAGAAAGAACAAGACACAAATTTCAAAGAATGAATTCAAATTGCACGAACATATTTCATGAGTCTTGGTCAACGGTCACATTGCCTTGATAAATACAAGATCAAGACTATAAAAAGTGAGTATGTTGAGAACAGAAAGGAGAGGAAGATAGGGCATGCATAATGCACATCAATTTACAACAAGCAACCAACCTAAATTTGAGAGAACACTTAAACGTGTTATCAGCTTAGATTAGAAGCACAATTCTCTCAGTGTGTGAGAACACTTTTGTGTTTTATTCATAGATCAGTTCTCACACACACACACCATCACTCACATATGCATAGAGAATCGAGCCTATTGAATAGTTGAGTGAGTCTTGCACAAAGATATTAAACTTTTGTATGTAGTCTTTAACACATAGACATTAAACAAGTGTTGGCTGGAAGGTGCTGACTTCAGTCTAGACTAGGAGTTCGGTTAGGCAGTAGCGTAAGTCCTAAGCTGAGTGAGTTTGTACAAGTTGTTGTATAAATCAAAGTCATCTAGTGGATCCTAACCGAGGTGGTAGAAAGGGTGACGTAGGAACATTTGAAGTCTCCGAATATTCATAAACATAACTTGTGTATTTAACTATTGTTTTAAACTGATTTGATCAGTTCGAGCTGATATCAATTCAGTTCTCACCATAACTGAACTGATACAAGCAAGAACTTATCCCCTTTATTTCAGTTAATCGGTTTACACAAGCTAAAAGATTTAAAATGGTTAGATTTCTTAATGAAGGATTACTTCGAGTATTTTTCGCTTGTCTTAAAACAAAACTCGATTTAATTCATCGGTGTTTACATTCTTTGAATACGAGCTATTGTAGCTCATTGATAATATTGTGTTTGAATCACCCTCACAGGTGCCCAGCACAGATCCTGTCAATAAAAAACCCGAACTAAATGGATATCCAATCCCTTGAACTTAAAACTAGAATCTAGCTAATTAATGGCTTAAAAACACAAAAATTATGGCCGTCCGTGCCCTTTAACTTAAAATTGAAATTTGGACAAGTAATTTATGAAAAAGCCGAACATTATGGCTATTTGATCCCTTTAACATAAAACCAAAATTTGGCTAATAGGATAAGAAACCCGAACTTGATAGTTGTCCGTGCCCTTGAACTTAAAGCCACCATTTGGCTATGTTTTGTTTACGTGAATGCCACATTCGTGGGCATCTGTGGTTTCGTGCCAATGTCTAGGATATTGGTGATGTGCCACATTCTTGGAGTTTGTTTGCATGAGCGCCACATTCGTGGGCTTACGGTTCTGATCTGGTGGTCGGGCTATTGGAGGTGTGCCACATTCGTGGACTTTGTTTGCATGAGTGCCACATTTGTGGGCTTATTGCTGCCGATCTGGTGGTTGGGCTTTCGGAGATGTGCCACATCGTGGACTTTGTTTGCATGAGTGCTACATTCATGGGCTTATGTGCACTACAAGAAAAACAGCCAATGACAACGCACCTACGACAACAAATTTTTTGAAAAACCGTTGTCGTATAGTTTTTAACAACGGTTTTAGTGAAAACCGTTGTTGTAGGTGCATCTTTACAACGGTTTTTACAAAACCGTTTTCTTTTAAGGGGTCAACGACAACGGTTTTCTAAAAACCGTTGTCTTTTAGCATTTTTTTTTGGGCAAAAGACAACGGTTCTATTGAATTTTGTCTTTTGGCGAGTATTTTTTAACAATCGACAACAGTTTTTGAAAACCGTTGTCGATTAGCGTGGTTTTTGTAATATTTAGCGACAGATTTTCTAAAACTGTCTCTAACGTGGTTTTTTTCATATTTAGCGACAAAGTTAGCGACGGTTTTATAACAACCGTCGCTAATTTCAACTTAGGGACGGTTTTAGACAAACCGTCGCTACTTATTGCGACAGTTTTAGATAAACCGTCGCTAATGATAGCGACGATTTTAAGGAAATTCGTCGCATCTTTAAAATTAGCGACTTTTTACAATACCCGTCGCTAAACATGCGACGGTTTTTTTAAACTGTCTCTACATTTAAACACCGTCGCTACATTTGGCGACGATTTTATCAACGCCGTCGCCAATTTACACTTGGCGAAGGTTTAACCAAAAACCGTCGCAAATGCTCTATAAATAACTCCATTTTCGGTCCATTTTCCTCCACAACACTTAAAATTTTTCTCTCTTACACAATTTTATCACTTCACACAACACTTAAAATTTTTCTCACTACTTCATAACACTTAAAATTTTTCTCACTGCTTCATAACACTTAAAATTTATATCTCTTACACGATTTTACTACTTCACAACACTTAAAATTTTTCTCTGTCACACGATTTTAGTTTCGATTGTTAGTTTCTTTTAGATTAGTTAAATTATTAAAAGAATTTTATTTTTTTTTGAAACAAACTAGCGACAGAAATCATGATTAAAGATTGTCGCTAAATTTAGCGACGGTCAATACATGCTAACCTTCGCTAATTTTAGCGACGGTTTAAATACTAGTCGCTAATTAGCGACGGTGTTGAATAAAAGCGTCGACCGTCGCTAATTTTAAGTTTTCAAAAACCGTCGCAAATTCTACCTACCGTCGCAAAGTCGTTGAACGGACTTTCAACAACACCCTTAGTTACAATAGTTTTAAAAAGGCTACGACAACGGATAAAATCCTTTGTCATATGTCGTTTTTGTTGTAGTGGTGGTGCCGAGCTTGTGGTCGAGATATTGGAGGTGTGCCACATTCGTAGACTTTGTTTGCATGAGTTCCACATTCGTGGGCTTATGTGGTGTCGAGCTGGTGGTCGGGCTATTGGAGGTGTGCCACACTCATGGAATTTGTTTGCATGAGTGCAACATTCGTGATCTTACGTGGTGCCAATCTGGTGGTCGGGCTATTGGATATGTGCCACATTCGTGAACTTCGTTCACAAGTTCATAAACATCGTTAGTTTTGTTATAATAGTCTAAAGATAAACCACTTTACATACTGAAGAATTTAATAATGGAAATAGGCATATTGAAAGCGTAAAATACAACGACGAGCCTTTAAGCGTAATATTTCTTCAAATGTTGAGCATTCCAAGACATTTTACCTTTTTCCTTCTGCATCCTCCAGATAATAGGCTGTGACCCCAGCTCTTCCTACAATTTTGAAGGGGCCTTCGTACTTAGGATCAAGGTTTCCTCTCTCTCCGTGGTTTTTGATCTTTTTCATTACTAAATCTCCTTCCTCAATGATCCGTGGATAGGCTCTTTTATTCTGAGTTAATATCATCTTTTTGCGATAGGCGTTCATCCTAAATTTGGCCCTATCTCTATTTTCTTCTACGAGATATAAATCCATGGCATGGAGGGTATCATTGTCAAGGCCATACCTCATAATCCGAGCACTTTGTCCAATCTCGGCAGGAAGTACTGCCTCCGTTCCATACTCCATACTGTAGGGTGTTTCTTTGGTCGCAGTCTTGGTTGTTGTTCGGTAAGACCAGAGTATGCTTGAGAGCTTATCTGCCCAGCTACCATGTGCCTCACCTTGTCGAGCTTTCCACGCCTGTACCATTGACCAGTTGGTGACCTCAACTTGTCCATTGCCTTAGGGGTAGGCCACGAATGTGAATAGCTACTGAATCTTCATTTATTCACACCAGGCCCTAACTTTCGATCCGCAGAACTGTCTTCCATTGTCAGAAATGAGTCTTCGAGGTATTCCAAAATTGCATGCAATATTTTTCCACAGGAATTTCAAGACTTCATTTTATGTGATCCTGGCTAGTGGCTCGGCCTCCACCCACCAGGAAAATTAGTCAATCGCAACCAACATGAACCTTTTTTGTCCCCGAGCCCATTGGGAAGGGCCCAACAATGACCGTACCCCATTGATCGAACATACATAATGCCACAAACGCCTTCATGAGTTCTGCTGGCCGTTTTTGTAGGTTGACATATTTCTGACAGCTATGACAAGCTTTGACTATGACGGAGGCATCTTTTTGTCAAAGTTAGCTAGAAGAATCTGGTCAATAATGTTTTACGGGCAAGGGCCATGCTTCCTAATGATTTCTATAGCACCCCTTGTGTATTTCCCTGAGATTGTCATTAGCTTCTATTTATCCCCAAGCATTTCAAGAGTGGTTTGGAAAATGACCTCTTGAACAATATGTCCCCGATCATTACAAAACAGAGAGCCCTTCTTTTGATTTTCCTTACTTTTTTTTCTTCTCCGAGTAGTCTTCCATGGTTTAGATATTGGTGGATATCGTACCTCAAATCCGTTTCTGCCACCTCGACAATTACATCATCCAACTGTTCGAGCAAAGAGACGAGCTCTCGGCCCGTCAAGTCGGGATCAGCCGCCCGATCCACAGTGCTGGCCAGTCTGGCCACCCGATTTTATTTCTCATTATCTGTCGTGGGATCAACTCCAGGATGAGTTCGGAGAATTCTACCTTGGCTTTATCCCACGCTTAAGCATATATGATCATTTTATCATCCTTCACGTCAAACTTCCCATTACTTGTTGGACGACCAGTTGGGAATCCGAGTATAAGACGGCTCGAGAAATTCCCAGATTGTGAGCTGCATTGAATCTTAGAAAGAGTGCTTCATACTCAGCTTCATTATTCGATGCTCTGAAATACATCTTGACCGAAATTATGGTCTCTTCTCCCCATGGGGAGATAAGCATAATGCCGACCCTGCTTCATGTCTGACAAGAAGATCCATCTAATCTTCCATTGTTCCTATTCTCCTAGTTGTACTGTTTCTGCCAAGAAATCAGCAAGGGCTTGAGCTTTTATTTATGTTCAAGGTTCATATTTGATGTCGTATTCACTGAGCTCTGTTACCCACTTGATGAGTCTCCCTGAGACATCCAGGTCTATTGCGATTCTGCCCAAGGTACAGTTGATGAGGACTGTTATGGGGTGTGACAGGAACTAAGGCCTTAATTTCCTCGTCATAAGGACCAAAGCCAGAGCTAGTTTATCTTGAGTTGTGTAATTTAGCTCGGGCCGTCTCAATGCGTGACCGAGAAAATAGACCGACTGATGGGTTTTTCCTTCTCTTCTAACCAGGACCGAGCTGGCGGCACGGGGAGTGACTGACAAGTAGACCAGGAGCTCTTCCCCCCAAACGGGTTTGTTGAGAATGGGGAGTTCTCTCAAATATGCTTTCAATTCTTGGAAGGCCTTTTCACTTTGTTGTTTCCACTCAGATTTTTTGTCTTTTGGAGCACCTTAAAGAAAGGAATCTTCGATCGGCCGACCTAGCTATGAATCGGGTTAGGGAGGCTATCCTACCAGTCAATCTTTCAACTTCTTGGAGATTTCAGGGGGGAACATAGTGGCTAGGGCCTGAACTTTATAGAGGTTGACTTCAATCCCTCTCCTTGTAACCATGTAGCCCAAGAAATTTTTTGGTTCGAACTCCTAGTGTGCATTTGATGGCGTTGAGCTTGAGCCTGTAGGCGCAAAGTATCTGGAAAGTCTGTTCTAGGTCAGCTTTAAAGTGCTCGGCCACCCTTGTCTTAATGAGGATGTTGTCCACATATACTTCAATATTTTTCCCTATCTTCTCTCTGAAAACTCGATCCATGAGCCTTTGATAAGTAGCCCGATGTTTATAAGGTCGAATGCATAACGACATAGCAATAGGTTCTTATGGATGTGACAAAACTCACTTTGTCCTGGACTTCCCTAAGAATGGGATTTGATGGTATCCCTGATAAACATCCAAGAAACTTAGCAATTCACGATCTGCTGTGGAATCCACTAATTGATCTATGTTGGGCAGAGGATAGCAGTCCTTGGGGCACTCTTTGTTTAGGACACAAAAGTCAATGCAGATCCGCCATTTTCCCGAGGACTTAGGCACCCGGACAACATTTGACAACCAGGTCGGGACCTATTGTTCAACCCGCACTTCTTCCACATGGCACTTTTGTGCTCCTTTCGGATACCCTCTCACTTCTCTAACTTCATTTCCTACCCTTTCACTTATCTGACTTCATTTCCAACTTGATTTTATAATGTAGAGCTGAGGCAACCACTGAGAATTCGGTTATAGCTGGTCGGCCCAGGATGGCATTATACGCCGATGGGGCGTCCACTATTACGAAACTGATAATCCTTGTTTTCCTAGCATCATCTTCCCTGAGTGTAACATGCAAATTTATCATGCCTATCGGTCGAATGGCATGTCCAGTAAATCCAAACAGGGAAGTTAACATCGGGTCGACTTTATATTCTCCCAAGTCCATCTTATCCATAGTTCTTGGAAGAGCATGTTCCTCAGCTTCCAGAATCGACGATTATCCGAGCCAATTCGTAATTGGCAATCATCGCTCGGATGAACAACGCGTCATTGTGAGGGTCGGACAATCCAGATAGGTCCTTTGATTCGAACAATATCATAGGATTTTTTCGGACTTTTTTCTTCGTGATTTCCACATTTGTCGAACTCCTGCTATTTGTCTTATTGGCTCGGTTGGAGTCCCTGTCGGTGGGTACCCCGGATACCATGTTTTTTATTATTAGATGGGGAGGACGCTGTCTTTGGTTAGGCCCGGGCTGATTTTGCTCCAAGGGAGGATATTGTTCCCAAGGTTCGCTTCCTCTTCTTCTGTTTCTGGGGTCAAGGTCTTACCGAGCCCTTTTGGGGGTTGGTAATCCGAACCTTGATGGGTGAGAATGTCTTTCATTGGAGCGTCCTGCTGAACGATGTGTTCTATCTCATGGCCCAGGTGTTTGAATTTGTCAGTGGTGTGCCCATAATCTTTCTGTAAGTCACAATATCTATCTGACATGGGTCTCCGAGGTCCTTGATCACTTCCCAGGGGCCTCTGTACAAGGTGTTTTTTCTCACATATTTGGAGGGCCCTGAGTTTGCTAACTTTGAGTGGGGTATATGCAACAAACTGGCCCAAGGGCTTCGCCCGAGCGAACCGGTTGGGTCGAGGAGCCGAGCTAATAGGTTTGGATATCCTGGGGCTGTTGTTTGGGTCTTTCCGTTGATGAGCTCGGGCGAGCTAGACTTCTTCAAAGTTGACATATTTATTCGCTCAGGCCAAGAGCTCGTAATAGGTCCTTGCCCGTTTTTTTATGATAGGGATCCCTTGAACAAATGCACTTATTAACCCATCGGACATGGCAGACATAATTTCGATGACCACAGCGCTAAATTGTCCAATGTATTCTCGTAATCTTTCGTGCTCTTGTTGTCTCATAACAAAAAGACTGAAAGGAGTGACTGGGTGTTTCTTGCTATTGGCGAACTGATGAAAGAAAAGTGCGGCTAAAATATTAGAAGGTCTTGATGTCACCGGTCCTATGCAAGTTGAACCACTGTTGAGCCGACCCTATCAGGATTGTAAGGAAGACTCGCATTTGATGGAGTCCGAGTATTGGTGGAGGAGTGTGGCATTTTCGAAGCGTGAGGTGTTCATTGGGATCCCCTTTCGCATCATATGCTGCAATGTTTGGGAATTTAATGTTTTTAGGGAGTTCTTCAGCCAATATCTCAGCAGAGAATGGTATGGCCCGAGTCGTTGGAGGGAGATTCTCATTCCGTTTGTCCTTCAACTAATCAATCTCCTCTCTCAGTTTCTTCATCCCGGCTAATTGTGCCTCATGTTCAGGGGATGGGGGGTCGGTCCCCTCCTCCTGTCTGGACAACACCTGCTCCAATGTGGCTATAATCAGCTCTGTCAGTTCGATTTCATTGACCATATCTTCAGCATTCACCATCTTATCAATTTTTTTTTTCAATTTCCCACAAACGACGCCAATTATAAATACAAAAATTATATCTCGGGTTCGGTTTGGAGACCGGATCTTCAAATCTTCACAGATGAATGGGTCGGGTCGGGATCCTGAGTTCTGCACATGCGCAAATAGGGTAGGATGCTGGAGAGTTTTCCAGCATAGCCACTCTGATGCTTAAGTCAGTTCGGGGAGCAAACTTTATGCAAGAAGTATGCTAGTGCTAAGTGAGCAGGAGAGTGTGAATGTTTAAAACCGTATCACATACCTGGTATTTATAGAGGGGTTTAGTTACATTGCTGGAGTAGGATTCTTGTTGCAATAGAGTCATACCTGAGATAGGAGACTCCAAATATTAAGACTCTACCCTGACAGCGGCTAGGACTCACGCCTTATTTTGACTATATTTACCCGAATCCTGGATATATCGGTGCCTTATCTATCCGTGATAAAATCTTCGTATCTTTTTAGTTGTCGGGGCTTAGAACTCAAGACCCTTTGAAGGGCTCGGATCTTCAAGCCCCTTTGTGAGCTTGGGACCCCAATAGTGTTATGGATCATGAGCTGGGATTCTCGATATGGGCTCGGAATCATGGGATAGGGATTGTCTTTACATGGACTCGGATCCGTTTAGGTGTACCAAATTTAGGGGCATCAATATTTTAATTCAAAATCTAATATTTAATATTTAGCACATACAATATTTTTTGATTCGACCAAACATGATGATTTGAAATATTTTTATTTATTTTTTAAAAAAAAAAATAAATAAGCTTGGTGTCCTCGATAACTTGAAATTTCGTACTTTGAATCATGGTGATCTCGTGACACATTGAAACTTTGTGTGTGATATGCATGCCCCGGGTGATAATTTCAGGAATAAAAATAAATAAATTAGTATTCAATCAATTTATGAGTGTATTTTTTATGAGAAGATCACACATGTCTATTTTCAAGAGATGATGCCCGATTTATACCTAAAGTTAAAAATAATAATTTTGAAATAAAATAATATTTTTATATGACTTAGTTCGAATAAGAGATCTATCTATCTTGTAAAATTAATTTGCGAGACTGACTACCTCATAAAATTTTTTATTTTGATTGTTTTAATGGCTTAGGTCATTAATTATCACCGTGTTTGTTCACTTTGAAGTGGATATGACACATCAAATTTTGAATTGTATCATAATAAATATATGATTTCTCAGTACCTATATAGTGGATCACTTCCTCCACGTTTTCTACTTTTAAACTGATAGTAATAATTAGGGTCGCCAAAATATCGGAAAATCTCAATTCCGATCTGCTCCTCGGCCAGTATTTTTCCGACCCGAGTTATCAAGATTTTTTTCATCTCGATCAACGTCAGAAGAGGGATCGAAAAACTAATATCAGCTCTACAAGATTCACAACCCGGCCAGATTATTTTAATTTTTAAAAAAAATTATTTTGATATTATTAACAATTAATTGAGTTAGAAGATTGTCATTTTAAATAAAATAATATTGGGTCAAAGCCAATATAGAAATTGCCTAACGTGTTTAAAAGGGTTAGCCTATAAATGATAATTTTAATTGTTAAATTAAATAGTTAATTAATTTACCCGAATAAAAAAATCACATAGACAAATATTATAATTCAAATAAAATTATATAAAATAAAAGATAATTTATCATTATTTTCTCCTTTCAGCCTAAACTTAGAAGAGTTAAAGATACAAAATGTTATTTTAAAACATAAAATCGTCCACCGTTTGCAAATCTTAACTTAACAATATTTCAAAATAAAGTTAACTCTAAAAACCTCTCAAAAATCACTCAAAAGCATAATAACAGTGGTAAAAATCTTTGACATAAACTTTAAATCATAAATGCGGAAAACTAGCGTTGATCCTCGGGTAATGTGCACATTCAGTCCAGCAAGATCAACCATCAAGACATCCACCAACATCAACATCATGCTCACCTACATCGATCACACCTAGTGAATTTAAAGACTCGGCAAACCATATTCTTGATAACAAATAATACATATACAATCACATGCACCAACGAAAATACTCTTTCTTAAAATAACATTTCATAATCATGCATAACATAAACATTTTCATATCATTATAAACATATTCATTTTCATCATATACGTATACGTTTTCTTTTTCGTTGAATTCAGATCGTTAATTGTAACTTTCGTATCCAAGGTCGATGGATGCATCAACAAGTAACCACAGTACTGGGTGGCGGGAATATCAGCGACACTCATACCCGTCAACTGAGCCTTGGCTTTATGTATCATTGCATCATCGTATTTGTCACAATTACTTCACTTCCTTCGATATTTCATATTTTCATCACTTTATAAAATTCATGCATATAATAATCATTTTCTTTTTAAACCAAGCATACAACATATTTTTTAGCGTTAACGTTTCATCATAAAATTCCATAGACATTTAAAATAAGCATATTAACATATTTTATAGCATTCCATGCACTGCCATTACGTTTACTATTTTACATGTATAAAATGACCATTTTACCCTTAGTGTTAAATTTCCCCGACTTCGATTTTTTTCTTATTTTCATTGACTCTAGATCATCCCAAATAATTATTTAAGCTTAAATTAAATTTCTCATATTTTTATTTAGCATAAAATCGAGGCTTTTTAATGATTTCGTAATTATTAATTCGTAGAGCGTTTGATCGACGAATTAATTCAAACTATATTTTAAAATTCACAAACTTAAAACATAGAATTTTTATATTTAATTTATCCACGTGAACATTATTCGCCCCCGTCAAACCACATTCGAACCCATAGTCATTTAAATCCTAAGGACCGAACCCTAAGCCAAAACCAATGAGCTAACTTTCGGTTTTTGTAATGCCCTAGATTATAAATTGAACAATGAGATTATAAAGTGTGGCATGAGACAAGGACCGCACCCGCTCTAAGAAAGGGAGTGCACCCGCTATCATAAAATGTGAATTTGTGAAGGTGGGGCCGAAACCACACCGCACCCGCGGTCCAAGAACCACCGCACCCGCGGTGCGAACATGACCGCACCTGCGGTCGTCAATTTCTGAAAAATGGAAATGGTGCCGAGAGCATGGCGCACCCGCGCTGTAGGAGTTACCACACCCGCGGCAAGACGTGCCACTTGAAAAATAGTAACACTTGTCTCTTGCCATGCATTCACATATATGTGTCCTCAGTTCTTCATTCTTCAGCAGACATTACCGAGGGAAGCTAAGGAGAAACTTCAATTCATTTGGATCTTAGAATTGTGATTTTGAATGATCTAGTTGTCCGATTGTTGATACGAGGTTATTTTCGTGATCCCTTCGTCAAGAACTACAAGAGGATGTAAGTTTCTTTAAATTCCAGCATGGTTTAAAGTTTAGATATTGGAGAAATTCTATATGGTTATGAAAATGTGTTATCATGCTTATTGTGAACGTACATTCACTACCGGATCGAAAAAGGGATATGATATGCGATTGTTATGAAATTTCAGATTATGTGGTTATGAGATTATGCAGATTTCAGAATTGATAAGGGGTTATGGTATTGATTATGAGTTGTAGATATTAATTGATGGTTGTTTGAGTGACCGGTATCGAGAATTCATGCCGTTATGCCGTCGAAATTGTACCGAAAGTGATTATTGAATTGTATAAGCTTTGCCTTGAGTAGTATGTGGATATGATACTTCTCTACATTGCCATTTCAGATTGAGATTGACAGATTCGTCTTCGGGACTTCGACCACGACAAGAATACGACAAGAAAGTATAATTCATGTGATTATAGGGAAGATACGACTCGAATCAGATTTGATTGGAGTTTCCCAACAAAATCACATACTAGATTTATTAATGTAACTTTTGATATGTTTTGAATTGTTTATAGATTATATTGAAATCTCCTGATACGATAATGCTGTGTTTATAGATTTATATTCAAGCATTGAGATAGGGGAGTCATTGACAGATTTGTCAAAACTAGACGTTCAGTGTATCGACGCATAGGAGCAGACTTCCTCCGATTGTAGACATTCGATACAGACACGACCGAAGTCTAGGAGTAAGACGTACAGTTACCCTGATTGGGAGGGTAGGTAACAGACAGTGACGTCTTATTCACCCCGGGATCCCTAGAGTAGAGTCTAGACATGATTGCATCAGATTGCATCCTGTTATAGATTGGTTTAATAGACTATGGAACCTAAGACTTGCATACATGCATGATTTTATGCTTTATGATTTTATTCTGCTTATGCATGTATACATGGTTTATACTGGGATTTGTTCTCACCGGAGTTTCCGGCTGTTGTTATGTCTGTATGTGTGCATAACAACAGGTGGGGCAGGATCGGGGTCACGACAGAGATGAGATCGAGTTAGAGTGGTGACTTCGGGCGCAGAGGACTGCTAGTGGTGTTTATCAGACTTGTACTACTTGTATATTGTAGTTGTATTAAACACTAGTTTGTTTAAATGTACTAGAACAAAACATGTATTTATGTTTGTTGTACTTAAATAAAGAAAGATCTTATGCTTGTTTATATACATTTGATTTAATGTTAAAAAGCGAAAATTGGACCCACATTTTCTCACAGATCCATTTAATCCTAGATAGTCCCCACAACAGGTGGTATCAAAGCCGTAGGTTCTGTAGACTGAGATAGAATAGAATGAGCGGGGTAGATCGAGTCATCTTCCTTGCTTTTGATGTGCTAGCATGATTTATTGCTTTCCATATTATGTGTGGTTGTATTATCTGATTTGATTTACAGCATATAATTGTCAAGCCTGAATCAGAACTGATTCTCGATCAGAGGTATATGATCAGAGGAGGGCTGAGACAGCTTGTATAGACTGTGTACTAACTTGTTTGATAACCAGATATGCCGCCTAGAAGGATATCGCAACCAGCTGCAGGACAAGTGCCAGAACAAGGGAGTACGTCAGGTACTCAGAAGGACGTAACCGCTACCCCGATGGAGACTCTGTTGAAGCGGTTCCAGTCGTTCCGACCCCCGACTTTGAAAGGCACTGAGAATGCAGCGGATTGCGAAAGCTGGCTGGATGATATAGAAATGCTCTTTGAATCACTTGTCTATTCAGATGAACGTCGAGTAAAGCTGATTGGGCATCAATTGCAAGAAGTGGCCAAGAGTTGGTGGCTAACGGCGAAACGAGCCCTAGAACATCGAGGTATTGATATTACTTGGAAAGTTTTTAAAGATGAATTTTACCAACATTTCTTTCCAGTATCGTACCAGAAGGGCAAAGGGGCAGAGTTCGCCAATTTGAGACAGGGCCAGTGGAACATAGAGGAATATGTCTCCAAATTCTCGTCTTTGCTTCGATTTGCACCACATGTAGCAGGGAATGATGAGGCCGTTGCCGATAAGTTTATAAATGGTTTGAATCCAGACTTCACCTTGGTGAACACGGGGTGACCTAACACCTTTTCTGAGGCGCTGAACCGAGCAAAAGGAGCAGAGGCTGGTTTGATCAGACAACGAGGAGCTTCCTATAGTGTTCAGGGTCAGAGACCGACGCCACCGCCTGCCGCACAGTTTCCACCACCTCCTCCTCGATATGATAGTGGAAGCAGTAGCGGCAAGAAAGAGTTTTTGAAGGCGAAGGGGAAGCAGTTTAAGAGAGCTGGGAGCAGTTCGTCGAGCTCCAGTGGATCCCGACAGAGAGGTCAGGGTCAGAGTTCAGAATACAGTGGTGTTTATTGCAGTTCGTGTGGTGGTAGGCATGCCACTGAGCAGTGCCAGGGAGTGATGGGCAGATGTAACTATTGCAGGCAGCCGGGACACTTTGCCAGAGTTTGTCCCCAAAAAGGTGCCCAGAGATTTCAGAGTGTAGGGTCATCAGCTTCAGTAGCTCAGCCCGAGAGGCAAGCTTCGTCTGTGTTACGCCTTAAACGCATACAAATCTCGAGGATGAGATTAATGTTTTTAATGCTGTAACATATCCCAAAGTTTTTGTTTTGATGATACCAAAACTTGGATTAAAAATGTACTAATGTTTTATATTGAGGCATGCAGGAAATTAAGAACAAGGTTACGTTCGGAAGATCCGAAATTTGGTTCGGACGTTCCGAAATTGTGCCAATCAGAAGCAAAATAGAAGCTGTTCGGAAGCTGCGAGGAGCAAGTTCGGACGTTCCGAAGACTGGATCGGACGTTCCGAACACAAGCAATCAAATCACTTCAATCCGGAGACAAATTGATCTGACTGTTGATTGAGTAGATTTCGGACGCTACGATGGACATGATCGGAAGCTACTAAGTGTTGAAGATTTCAAATCTCTGGAAACGCGGGAATGTTCGGACGGTACGAACTGGAGTTCGGACCTTCCGAAGTTGTTCATACACTGTCTAAAAGAACTGTTCAGAAGAAACGAAGTTTGATCGGTCCCTCCGAAGCATATGTTCGGACCATACGAAGTCAAGAACGGAAGATCCGAAGTCATTCCAGAATTACGCAAATTGATTTCAATCACATCGGACGTTCCGAAGTATAAACAGAAGATCCGAACCTTGGCGTCCAAGACTAGTATAAATAGGCCTTTGAGGATGCATTCTCAATCATCCCACTCCATTCTCCCTTGTCTCTTACAAAGCTTTCTACTATCTCTTGTGTGCGTTGATTAAAAGAGTTGTAATATCAAAAGAGTTGTAGAAAAAGAGTGAAAGTAATACTCTCGAGTGGGTTGTAAAGTTCGTGGCTATCCTTGGAGCCCTCAAGGCCAAGTAGACGCATCGAGGCGTGGTTGTAAAAGCTAGCTTGGAGCTCCTAAAGCCAAGTCGTTATAGTGATACCTCGATCCTCATCGAGAAGGGGAGACGTAGACGATTCTTCGTCGAACTTCCATAAACATCTCTATCCCTCTTTACTTTACGCATTTACTTTATTGCATTTAAATTACGCATTTATTTTACGCACTTACTTTACGCATTCATTTATCGTACTTATTTGTGATTGTCCCTCAAGTCTTCCGCTTGCAATTTTTGCAAACTCGTTTTAAAAACGCTAAAGGGCCTTAAAGAACCTATTCACCCCCCCCCCCCCCCCCCTTAGATTCTTCAAGTGGTATCAGAGCCTAGTTTTCCAAAATCTTTTAAAATGGCCACCCTAGCAAGCGAGTATGCCCAAGGACAATCCACAAATCGTCCCCCTCTTTTCAATGGTACCAATTATGGATATTGGAAGAATAGAATATCTCTATACATCCAATCCGTCGATTACGACCTTTGGAAAATAACGGTGAAAGGTCCCTATATCCCCATGAAAACGGTGGATGATAAGGAAATTCCTAAGGGAATGGATGACCTCACCAAGGACGATATGAAACTTATCTCTCAAAATGCTAAAGCTATGAATATTCTTCATTGTTCCCTAGATATGAATGAATACAACCGAATCTCGGCTTGCACCTCCGCCAAAGAGATTTGGGACAAATTGGAGATTTGCCACGAGGGAACCAATCAAGTCAAAGAAACGAAGATAGATCTTCTCCAACTCAAGTACGAGACCTTTGAGATGGAACCCAAGGAGGATATCGACACCATGTTCCGGCGGCTCACCCAAATCATCAATGAGCTTGCCTAACTTGGTGAGAACTACCCAACTAAACAAGTGTGGAGGAGAGCCCTTCGAGCACTACCGGCGGAATGGGATGCAAAGCGCACGGCTATCATTGAATCCAACAAGGGAGATGCGGCATCCTACGACCTTGATCAACTTCATGGGACCCTAAAGACCCATGAACTTGAAGTATCTACCCGGAAGGAGACAAAGAAATATGACGACAAAGTAAAGGCGAAAGGGATCGCCTTGACCAGTCAACTTGAAGATAGCGACGATGAAGAAATGGCACTCCTCACTAGAAAGTTCAAAAGATTCATGCGGAGTTCCAACTTCAACAAGAAGGACAAAAAGATTGAGAAGGAAGTGACCTGCTACAACTGTCAACAAAAGGGTCACTATGCAAACGAATGTCCCTCCAAGAAGAAGGTCGGCAAAGACAAGAAGAAGGCCCTTCTAGCCACGTGGAGCGACAGCGACAACGAAGAGGAGTCTACCCTATGCTTCATGGCAAAGGAAGATCATCTGACCGACTAGGATGACGACGAGGTACCCTCTTACGATGAATTACTCTCCGCTTACACTAGTATGTACAATAAGGCTAAGTCACTTAGAAATGAGAATAAGCAACTTAAAACTGAACTAGAAGCTAGGATGCATGACAACACTAAGCTCAAGACAAACCTAAGAGACTTAGAGAAAGCCTTCAACAAGTTCAATGTGAGTAGCGGTAAACTAGAAAACCTCTTGAGCATGCAAAGGTGTAACTTCGACAAAGGAGGTCTAGGATATGAAAAGAAATCAGTCAACTTCGCTAGTCTTATCGCAAAAGCAAAACTAAGAACACCACCAACATGCACTTACTGTTGTAAGATAGGCCACATAAGACCTAAATGCAAGAAACTTAGACACCAACACAATAAGAATAGTTATTGGAAATGGATCCCCAAATCCCCAACTACTACTAACCTCAAAGGACCCAAAGAAACGGGTACCAACTATCAAATTGTATCTCAATCTTATAGGGACAAAGGGGAGACAAGTTATCGAGCACTTGGTATCTTGACAGTGGATGCTCTCGACACATGACGGGAGAAAAGAAGCTGCTACAATCCATTCGACCAAAAGAAAAGGGATCGGTGACCTTTGGAGACAACAGCAAAGGGATCATAGAAGGCATCGGCTCAATAGGTATATCTAACTCTACTATTATTGATGATGTACTTCTTGTGAAAGGACTTAAACATAACCTCCTAAGCATTAGTCAATTGTGCGATAGGGGTTATGAAGTCAAATTCACACCACACGATTGCACTGTATCACTCACAACTGACAAATCCATTAGTTTCAAAGGTTATAGAAGTGAAAATGTTTACAAGGTCGATTTAAAGATTTCATCTTTTTCAAAAATAAAAAGCCTTGTAACATTAAATGTTGATGACAACATTCTTTGGCATATACGACTTGGTCATGTTGGGATGAACACCATAGAAAAACTTTTAAAACTTGACCTAGTTTCCGGAATGCCAAAGCTGAATTTAAAATTAGATTCTTTTTGTGATGCTTGTCAACTTGGTAAACACACAAAGGAATCTCTCAAAAATAAAAATTTTGTATCCACTTCTATGCCCCTTGAATCACTTCACCTAGATTTATGTGGTCCCTCGAGGACAACTAGTCTAGGAGGTAAATCCTATGCTTTTGTCATTGTGGATGATTTTTTACGTTTTACTTGGACATTGTTTTTAGCCCACAAAAGTTATGCCTTTGATCATTTCAAAATTTTTGTCAAAAAGGTTGAAAATGAGAAAAATCTTTTGATCAAACAAATCCGTAGTGACCACGGAACGGAATTTCAAAATGAAAAATTTTCAATTTTTTTTCAAAGCAAAGGCATTGGTCACAACTTTTCTTGTCCTAGAACTCCTCAACAAAACGGTGTCGTTGAGAGGAAGAATAGGACCCTAGTAGAGATTGCAAGGACCATGCTATGTGAGCATTCTCTACCAAAATATTTTTGGGCTGAATCGATGAGTTCTGCTTGTTACATCATCAATCGCGTATCAATAAGGCCAATTCTCAAGAAAACTCCATACGAACTATGGAGAGGGAGAAAGCCTAACATTTCTTACTTCCGCGCTTTTGGATCAAAATGCTTCATCCACAACAATGGTAAGGACAACCTGGGTAAGTTCGATGCTAAATCGGACAAAGGTATCTTTCTTGGTTACTCTACTTCTAGCAAAGCGTATAGAGTCTTTAATAAACGCACTTTACTAGTTGAAGAATCTATACATGTCATATTTGATGAAACTAACCCTTGCTTGCCTAGACCTGTTGTTTCTGATGATGATGATATAGATATCCTTGGCGAAGAGTTGGAGTCCACAAGCCTAGATGATGTTCCTAAAGATCAAGAGGACGCACCTCTTCCGAAGGAGTGGACTACGCACAAGGATCATCCCATGGACCTCATCATTGGTAGCCCATCGAAGGGAGTATTCCTCTAATATGTGTAATTATCTTGCTTTTCTTTCTCACATAGAGCCTAAGAACATAGAAGAAGCTTTACTTGATGATTCTTGGATTATTGCTATGCAAGATGAACTAAATGAATTTAGAAGGAATAAAGTTTGGAATCTTGTACCTAGACCCACTGATAGACCTGTCATAGGAACTAAATGGGTATTTAGGAACAAGTTAGATGAGCATGGTACAATCACTAGAAATAAAGCTAGGCTAGTAGCTAAAGGATATAGTCAAGAAGAGGGAATTGATTATGATGAGACTTATGCCCCTGTTGCTAGACTAGAATCCATTCGCATGCTACTTGCTTTTGCTTGCTCTAGAGACTTTAAATTGTTTCAAATGGATGTTAAAAGTGCTTTTCTTAATGGTGATTTGAAAGAAGAAGTGTATGTTGAGCAATCTGTTGGTTTTGAAGATCTGCACTTATCTGATTATGTGTATAAACTTGATAAGGCTTTGTATGATTTGAAACAAGCTCCTAGAGCTTGGTATGAGAAATTGTCTACTTTCTTGCTGTCTAATGGTTTTTTGTAGGGGTAAAGTTGATATTACCTTGTTTACCTTGACTAAAGACAATGATTTGCTGATAGTACAAATATATGTAGATGATATTATTTTTGGTGCTACTAATGAACACTTGTGTAGAGATTTTTCTAAGCTTATGCAGGATCACTTTGAGATGAGCATGATGGGCGAGCTCAACTACTTCCTTGGTCTCCAAATCAAGCAATGCAAGGATGGTTTCTTTGTCAACCAAGGGAAGTACATCAAGGAGATGCTCAAAAAGTTTGGGATGGAGTCTTCCAAAGCCTCATCCACACCTATGAGCACGACAGTCAGACTCGACAAAGATGAGGGAGGTAAACCTGTTGACCAAAAGTTATTTCGTAGCATGATTGGCTCCCTACTCTATGCGACTGCTAGTAGACCTGACATTATGTTTAGTGTTTGCTTGTGTGCACGATTTCAATCATGTCCAAAGGAATCACACTTATTCGCCTTAAAACGCATTTTCAAATATCTTTCAAATACTCCAAATCTCGGATTATGGTATTCTAAGAACTCATTTTTCGATTTAAAAGCTTACTGTGATGCCGACTTTGGAGGATATAAGGTGGATAGAAAGAGCACTAGTGGTACTTGTTTCTTTTTGGGAAATTGCTTGGTGTCATGGTTTTCTAAAAAGCAAAACTGTGTTGCACTTTCAACGACCGAGGCCGAGTATATGGCTGCCGGTAGTTGTTGTGCACAAATTCTTTGGATGAAGTATCAATTACTCGACTATGGTGTTACTTTTTCAAAAATTCCAATCTTTTGTGATAATACAAGAACCATATGTCTAACAAAGAATCCAGTTCAACATTCTCGTACAAAACATATTGACATTCGACATCATTTTATTCGTGATCACATTGAGCAAAATGATGTTGAACTTCACTATGTTGACACCAAGAATCAAATTGCTGATATTTTTACAAAACCACTAGATGAATCTACTTTTACTCGTTTGCGTGGTGAACTTGGCATGATTGAGTTGTAAACATTGGACAAATACTCTCGTACATATTTGTTACATTGAGGGGGAGTATTATTAATGTGATCATTATAATGTCGGATAATACAAATTAATTGTATTTATCCATAATTATGGCTCAACATTCATTTATGTGTTAAATATTTTAAATTTTAGGTGTTCCTCATCTTGGCTACTTCGGAATCACCGTTCCTTATTCGGATGCTTCGTTTCACTTCGGATCCACCGAACGTGTTCGGATCGTTCGAGGATGCGGATTCTTAGCTTATGTTTTTGTTATTTTTGTTTATTTTATCTTTATGCATCATTGTATAAAAGAATTGCATTTATTAGTGGATATTTTACCTGTTTGTTTGTCTCTCTTTATGCTTATGTCTTTTTGATTATCGCAAAAAGGGGGAGAATTTATTTGGTTAAAATTGCTATTAATTCAACCTCTTAGACTTGTTATTTGATTAAGGGGGAGTTATTTAATAACCATTAGATTATTTTGATTATTGTTTCTCAATTTTTAACCAAGTTTTGTGATCATCAAAAAGGGTGAGATTGTTACGCCTTAAACGCATACAAATCTCGAGGATGAGATTAATGTTTTTAATGCTGTAACATATCCCAAAGTTTTTGTTTTGATGATACCAAAACTTGGATTAAAAATGTACTAATGTTTTATATTGAGGCATGCAGGAAATTAAGAACAAGGTTACGTTCGGAAGATCCGAAATTTGGTTCGAACGTTCCGAAATTGTGCCAATCAGAAGCAAAATAGAAGCTGTTCGGAAGCTGCGAGGAGCAAGTTCGGACGTTCCGAAGACTGGATCGGACGTTCCGAACACAAGCAATCAAATCACTTCAATCCGGAGACAAATTGATCTGACTGTTGATTGAGTAGATTTCGGACGCTACGATGGACATGATCGGAAGCTACGAAGTGTTGAAGATTTCAAATCTCCGGAAACGCGGGAATGTTCGGACGGTACGAACTGGAGTTCGGACCTTCCGAAGTTGTTCATACACTGTCTAAAAGAACTGTTCAGAAGAAACGAAGTTTGATCGGTCCCTCCGAAGCATATGTTCGGACCCTACGAAGTCAAGAACGGAAGATCCGAAGTCATTCAAGAATTACGCAAATTGATTTCAATCACATCGGACGTTCCGAAGTATAAACAGAAGATCCGAACCTTGGCGTCCAAGACTAGTATAAATAGGCCTTTGAGGATGCATTCTCAATCATCCCACTCCATTCTCCCTTGTCTCTTACAAAGCTTTCTACTATCTCTTGTGTGCGTTGATTAAAAAAGTTGTAATATCAAAAGAGTTGTAGAAAAAGAGTGAAAGTAATACTCTCGAGTGGGTTGTAAAGTTCGTGGCTATCCTTGGAGCCCTCAAGGCCAAGTAGACGCATCGAGGCGTGGTTGTAAAAGCTAGCTTGGAGCTCCTAAAGCCAAGTCGTTATAGTGATACCTCGATCCTCATCGAGAAGGGGAGACGTAGACGATTCTTCGTCGAACTTCCATAAACATCTCTATCCCTCTTTACTTTACGCATTTACTTTCTTGCATTTAAATTACGCATTTATTTTACGCACTTACTTTACGCATTCATTTATCGTACTTATTTGTGATTGTCCCTCAAGTCTTCCGCTTGCAATTTTTGCAAACTCGTTTTAAAAACGCTAAAGAGCCTTAAAGAACCTATTCACCCCCCCCCCCCTTAGGTTCTTCAGTCTGTCCATTCCTTCCAGCCCACGCCTACACAGTCCCAGCCTAGAGCCAGAGGTGGCCAGACATTGAGCCAACCTCCCAGACAACAGGCTCAGGTGTTTGTATTGACAGAGGAGCAGGCACAGGATGCGCCAGATGACGTGATTGCAGGTAACTGTTTTCTTTGCGGTTATCCTGCATATGTGTTGATAGATACAGGTGCATCACATACATTTATATCAGAACGTTTTGCATTGTTTCACTCCTTGCCTGTTGAGTCAATGTCTACTGTAGTATCTATTTCTTCTCCGTTGGGAAGTGGTCTTATATTTGTGACTTCGGTTAGACATTGCATACTACAGTTTGAGGGACACGAGATTGATTTGGACTGTGTTGTACTTGGTTTATCTGATTTTGATTGCATTGTCGGGACTGACATGTTGACTAAGTACAAAGCTACCGTAGACTGTTTTCAAAAGATTGTCAGATTCAGACCTGAAATGACAGAAGAGTGGAAATTCTACGGTAAGGGTTCCAGATCTCGGATTCCCTTAGTATCTGCTCTGACTATGAGTAGATTGTTGCAGAAAGGAGCAGAAGGGTTCTTTGTTTATTCTGTAGATCTGCAGAAATCGAGTCCGGCATTGGCAGATTTGCCAGTAGTACGGGAGTTTGCAGATGCATTTCCTGATGAGATTCCTGGGTTACCTCCAGCTCGAGAGGTAGATTTTAGCATTGATCTGATTCCAGGTACCGTTCCTATTTCAAGAGCTCCGTATAGGATGGCACCGATAGAGCTGAAAGAATTGAAAGCACAGTTAGAAGATCTTCTAGCCAAAGGATATATCAGACCTAGTGTATCTCCTTGGAGCGCACCCGTGCTATTTGTGCGAAAGAAAGACGGTTCTATGAGATTATGTATTGATTACAGGCAACTGAACAAGGCAACGATAAAGTACAAATATCCTTTGCCTAGAATCGACGACTTATTTGATCAGTTGCAGGGATCTTCTATCTATTCCAAGATTGATTTGCGATCGGGATATCACCAACTCAGAGTTCGAGATGTTGATATACCGAAGACAGCATTCCGAACCAGGTATGGACATTATGAGTTTGTTGTCATGCCTTTTGGTTTAACGAATGCTCCAGCGGTGTTTATGAGTTTGATGAACCGCATCTTTTAGAGATACTTGGATGAGTTTTTGATTGTTTTTATTGATGATATTTTGGTATACTCTAAGAATCTGAATGAGCATGCCAATCATTTGAGAATTGTGTTGCAAACACTGAGAACTGAAAGATTATATGCTAAGTTGTCAAAATGTGAGTTTTGGCTGAGACAGGTTGTCTTCTTGGGTCATATCATATCTGGAGATGGTATATCTGTAGATCCGAGTAAAGTTGAAGCTGTGATCAGTTGGCCTAAACCGACTTTTGTACCAGAGATACGCAGTTTCATGGGTCTAGCGGGGTACTATAGAAGATTCATTAAAGATTTCTCCAGTATTGCGAAACCGATTACCCAGTTGACATAGAAGAATACACCATTCGTGTGGTCTGAAGATTGCGAGTCTAGCTTTCTAGATTTGAAGAAGAGGCTGACCAGTGCACCTGTCTTGGTGATTCCTTCAGGTACTGGCGACTTCGTTGTATATTGTGATGCATCTCACAGAGGGTTGGGGTGTGTTCTTATGCAGCGAGCTCATGTGATTGCTTATGCCTCGAGACAGTTGAAGACTCACGAGACTCGATACCCAATTCATGATCTTGAATTGGCAGCTATCGTATTTGCATTGAAGATTTGGCGTCATTATCTATATGGCGAGAAATTTGAGATATACTCGGATCATAAGAGCCTGAAATACCTGTTCTCTCAATCAGAATTGAATATGAGACAGCGCAGATGGCTCGATTTATTGAAAGACTTTGATTGCGAAATCAAATACTATCCAGGGAAGTCAAACGCAGCAGCAGATGCCTTGAGTCGAAAGGTTTGTGCTTTATCCTTGTCGACGATAGGGGTTTCGAATTTAGTTGAAGATTGATGTTTGTCTGGATTAGCTTTTGATACAGGTAGTAGACCAATTGCTATTTTCTTCGATTCAAGTTGAGCCAGACTTGATTAGGAGGATCAAAGAAGCACAAAGAAGTGATCCGAATGTCCAGAGATCGATTGATATGGTCAGATCAGGGCATATGTTACGCCTTAAACGCATACAAATCTCGAGGATGAGATTAATGTTTTTAATGCTGTAACATATCCCAAAGTTTTTGTTTTGATGATACCAAAACTTGGCTTAAAAATGTACTAATGTTTTATATTGAGGCATGCAGGAAATTAAGAACAAGGTTACGTTCGGAAGATCCGAAATTTGATTCGGACGTTCCGAAATTGTGCCAATCAGAAGCAAAATAGAAGCTGTTCGGAAGCTGCGAGGAGCGAGTTCGGACGTTCCGAAGACTGGATCGGACGTTCCGAACACAAGCAATCAAATCACTTCAATCCGGAGACAATTTGATCTGACTGATTGATTGAGTAGATTTCGGACGCTACGATGGACATGATCGGAAGCTACGAAGTGTTGAAGATTTCAAATCTCCGGAACGCGGGAATGTTCGGACGATACGAACTGGAGTTCGGACCTTCCGAAGTTGTTCATACACTGTCTGCAAGAATTGTTCGGAAGAAACGAAGTTTGATCGGTCCCTCCGAAGCATATGTTCGGACCCTACGAAGTCAAGAACGGAAGATCCGAAGTCATTCCAGAATTACGCAAATTGATTTCAATCACATCGGACGTTCCGAAGTATAAACAGAAGATCCGAACCTTGGCGTCCAAGACTAGTATAAATAGGCCTTTGAGGATGCATTCTCAATCATCCCACTCCATTCTCCCTTGTCTCTAACAAAGCTTTCTACTATCTCTTGTGTGCGTTGATTAAAAGAGTTGTAATATCAAAAGAGTTGTAGAAAAAGAGTGAAAGTAATACTCTCGAGTGGGTTGTAAAGTTCGTGGCTATCCTTGGAGCCCTCAAGGCCAAGTAGACAAATCGAGGCGTGGTTGTAAAAGCTAGCTTGGAGCTCCTAAAGCCAAGTCGTTATAGTGATACCTCGATCCTCATCGAGAAGGGGAGACGTAGACGATTCTTCGTCGAACTTCCATAAACATCTCTATCCCTCTTTACTTTACGCATTTACTTTCTTGCATTTAAATTACGCATTTATTTTACGCACTTACTTTACGCATTCATTTATCGTAGTTATTTGTGATTGTCCCTCAAGTTTTCCGCTTGCAATTTTTGCAAACTCGTTTTAAAAACGCTAAAGGGCTTTAAAGAACCTATTCACCCCCCCTTAGGTTCTTCAGTCTGTCCATTCCTTCCAGCCCACGCCTACACAGTCCCAGCCTAGAGCCAGAGGTGGCCAGACATTGAGCCAACCTCCCAGACAACAGGCTCAGGTGTTTGTATTGACAGAGGAGCAGGCACAGGATGCGCCAGATGACGTGATTGCAGGTAACTGTTTTCTTTGCGGTTATCCTGCATATGTGTTGATAGATACAGGTGCATCACATACATTTATATCAGAACGTTTTGCATTGTTGCACTCCTTGCCTGTTGAGTCAATGTCTACTGTAGTATCTATTTCTTCTCCGTTGGGAAGTGGTCTTATATTTGTGACTTCGGTTAGACATTGCATACTACAGTTTGAGGGACACGAGATTGATTTGGACTGTGTTGTACTTGGTTTATCTGATTTTGATTGCATTGTCGGGACTGACATGTTGACTAAGTACAGAGCTACCGTAGACTGTTTTCACAAGATTGTCAGATTCAGACCTGAAATGACAGAAGAGTGGAAATTCTACGGTAAGGGTTCCAGATCTCGGATTCCCTTAGTATCTGCTCTGACTATGAGTAGATTGTTGCAGAAAGGAGCAGAAGGGTTCCTTGTTTATTCTGTAGATCTGCAGAAATCGAGCCCGGCATTGGTAGATTTGCCAGTAGTACGGGAGTTTGCAGATGCATTTCCTGACGAGATTCCTGGGTTACCTCCAGCTCGAGAGGTAGATTTTAGCATTGATCTGATTCCAGGTACCGTTCCTATTTCAAGAGCTCCGTATAGGATGGCACCGATAGAGCTGAAAGAATTGAAAGCACAGTTAGAAGATCTTCTAGCCAAAGGATATATCAGACCTAGTGTATCTCCTTGGGGCGCACCCGTGCTATTTGTGCGAAAGAAAGACGGTTCTATGAGATTATGTATTGATTACAGGCAACTGAACAAGGCAACGATAAAGTACAAATATCCTTTGCCTAGAATCGACGACTTATTTGATCAGTTGCAGGGATCTTCTATCTATTCCAAGATTGATTTGCGATCGGGATATCACCAACTCAGAGTTCGAGATGTTGATATACCGAAGACAGCATTCCGAACCAGGTATGGACATTATGAGTTTGTTGTCATGCCTTTTGGTTTAACGAATGCTACAGCGGTGTTTATGAGTTTGATGAACCGCATCTTTCAGAGATACTTGGATGAGTTTTTGATTGTTTTTATTGATGATATTTTGGTATACTCTAAGAATCTGAATGAGCATGCCAATCATTTGAGAATTGTGTTGCAAACACTGAGAACTGAAAGATTATATGCTAAGTTGTCAAAATGTGAGTTTTGGCTGAGACAGGTTGTCTTCTTGGGTCATATCATATCTGGAGATGGTATATCTGTAGATCCGAGTAAAGTTGAAGCTGTGATCAGTTGGCCTAGACCGACTTCTGTACCAGAGATACGCAGTTTCATGGGTCTAGCGGGGTACTATAGAAGATTCATTAAAGATTTCTCCAGTATTGCGACACCGATTACCCAGTTGACATAGAAGAATACACCATTCGTGTGGTCTGAAGATTGCGAGTCTAGCTTTCTAGATTTGAAGAAGAGGCTGACCAGTGCACCTGTCTTGATGATTCCTTCAGGTACTGGCGACTTCGTTGTATATTGTGATGCATCTCACAGAGGGTTGGGGTGTGTTCTTATGCAGCGAGCTCATGTGATTGCTTATGCCTCGAGACAGTTGAAGACTCACGAGACTCGATACCCAATTCATGATCTTGAATTGGCAGCTATCGTATTTGCATTGAAGATTTGGCGTCATTATCTGTATGGCGAGAAATTTGAGATATACTCGGATCATAAGAGCCTGAAATACCTGTTCTCTCAATCAGAATTGAATATGAGACAGCGCAGATGGCTCGATTTATTGAAAGACTTTGATTGCGAAATCAAATACTATCCAGGGAAGTCAAACGCAGCAGCAGATGCCTTGAGTCGAAAGGTTTGTGCTTTATCCTTGTCGACGATAGGGGTTTCGAATTTAGTTGAAGATTGATGTTTGTCTGGATTAGCTTTTGATACAGGTAGTAGACCAATTGCTATTTTCTTCGATTCAAGTTGAGCCAGACTTGATTAGGAGGATCAAAGAAGCACAAAGAAGTGATCCGAATGTCCAGAGATCGATTGATATGGTCAGATCAGGGCATATGTTACGCCTTAAACGCATACAAATCTCGAGGATGAGATTAATGTTTTTAATGCTGTAACATATCCCAAAGTTTTTGTTTTGATGATACCAAAACTTGGCTTAAAAATGTACTAATGTTTTATATTGAGGCATGCAGGAAATTAAGAACAAGGTTACGTTCGGAAGATCCGAAATTTGATTCGGACGTTCCGAAATTGTGCCAATCAGAAGCAAAATAGAAGCTGTTCGGAAGCTGCGAGGAGCGAGTTCGGACGTTCCGAAGACTGGATCGGACGTTCCGAACACAAGCAATCAAATCACTTCAATCCGGAGACAATTTGATCTGACTGATTGATTAAGTAGATTTCGGACGCTACGATGGACATGATCGGAAGCTACGAAGTGTTGAAGATTTCAAATCTCCGGAACGCGGGAATGTTCGGACGATACGAACTGGAGTTCGGACCTTCCGAAGTTGTTCATACACTGTCTGCAAGAATTGTTCGGAAGAAACGAAGTTTGATCGGTCCCTCCGAAGCATATGTTCGGACCCTACGAAGTCAAGAACGGAAGATCCGAAGTCATGCCAGAATTACGCAAATTGATTTCAATCACATCGGAATTTCGAAGCACAAACGGAAGATCCGAACCTTGGCGTCCAAGACTAGTATAAATAGGCCTTTGAGGATGCATTCTCAATCATCCCACTCCATTCTCTCTTGTCTCTTACAAACCTTTCTACTATCTCTTGTGTGCGTTGATTAAAAGAGTTGTAATATCAAAAGAGTTGTAGAAAAAGAGTGAAAGTAATACTCTCGAGTGGGTTGTAAAGTTCGTGGCTATCCTTGGAGCCCTCAAGGCCAAGTAGACGCATCGAGGCGTGGTTGTAAAAGCTAGCTTGGAGCTCCTAAAGCCAAGTCGTTATAGTGATACCTCGATCCTCATCGAGAAGGGGAGACGTAGACGATTCTTTGTCGAACTTCCATAAACATCTCTATCCCTCTTTACTTTACGCATTTACTTTATTACATTTAAATTACGCATTTATTTTACGCACTTACTTTACGCATTCATTTATCGTATTTATTTGTGATTGTCCCTCAAGTCTTCCGCTTGCAATTTTTGCAAACTCGTTTTAAAAACGCTAAAGGGCCTTAAAGAACCTATTCACCCCCCCCCCCCCCCCCCTTTAGGTTCTTCAAGTGGTATCAGAGCCAAGTTTTTCAAAATCTTTTAAAAATGGCAAATCTAGCAAGCGAGTATGCCCAAGGACAATCCACAAATCGTCCCCCTCTTTTCAATGGTACTAATTACGGATATTGGAAGAATAGAATATCTCTATACATCCAATCCGTCGATTACGACCTTTGGAAAATAACTGTGAAAGGTCCCTATATCCCCATGAAAACGGTGGATGATAAGGAAATTCCTAAGGGAATGGATGACCTCACCAAGGACGATATGAAACTTATCTCTCAAAATGCTAAAGCTATGAATATTCTTCATTGTTCCCTAGATATGAATGAATACAACCGAATCTCGGCTTGCACCTCCGCCAAAGAGATTTGGGACAAATTGGAGATTTGCCACGAGGGAACCAATCAAGTCAAAGAAACGAAGATAGATCTTCTCCAACTCAAGTACGAGACCTTTGAGATGGAACCCAAGGAGGATATCGACACCATGTTCCGGCGGCTCACCCAAATCATCAATGAGCTTGCCCAACTTGGTGAGAACTACCCAACTAAACAAGTGTGGAGGAGAGCCCTTCGAGCACTACCGGCGGAATGGGATGCAAAGCGCACGGCTATCATTGAATCCAACAAGGGAGATGCGTCATCCTACGACCTTGATCAACTTCATGGGACCCTAAAGACCCATGAACTTGAAGTATCTACCCGGAAGGAGACAAAGAAAGATGACGACAAAGTAAAGGCGAAAGGGATCGCCTTGACCAGTCAACTTGAAGATAGCGACGATGAAGAAATGCCACTCCTCACTAGAAAGTTCAAAAGATTCATGCGGAGTTCCAACTTCAACAAGAAGGACAAAAAGATTGAGAAGGAAGTGACCTGCTACAACTGTCAACAAAAGGGTCACTATGCAAACGAGTGTCCCTCCAAGAAGAAGGCCGGCAAAGACAAGAAGAAGGCCCTTCTAGCCACGTGGAGCGACAGCGACAACGAAGAGGAGTCTACCCTATGCTTCATGGCAAAGGAAGATCATCTGACCGACTCGGATGACGACGAGGTACCCTCTTACGATGAATTACTCTCCGCTTACACTAGTATGTACAATAAGGCTAAGTCACTTAGAAATGAGAATAAGCAACTTAAAACTGAACTAGAAGCTAGGATGCATGACAACACTAGGCTCAAGACAAACCTAAGAGACTTAGAGAAAGCCTTCAACAAGTTCAATGTGAGTAGCGGTAAACTAGAAAACCTCTTGAGCATGCAAAGGTGTAACTTCGACAAAGGAGGTCTAGGATATGAAAAGAAATCAGTCAACTTCGCTAGTCTTATCGCAAAGGCAAAACTAAGAACACCACCAACATGCACTTACTGTTGTAAGATAGGCCACATAAGACCTAAATGCAAGAAACTAAGACACCAACACAATAAGAATAGTTATTGGAAATGGATCCCCAAATCCCCAACTACTACTAACCTCAAAGGACCCAAAGAAACGGGTACCAACTATCAAATTGTATCTCAATCTTGTATGGACAAAGGGGAGACAAGTCATCGAGCACTTGGTATCTTGACAGTGGATGCTCTCGACACATGACGGGAGAAAAGAAGCTGCTACAATCCATTCGACCAAAAGAAAAGGGATCGGTGACCTTTGGAGACAACAGCAAAGGGATCATAGAAGGCATCGGCTCAATAGATATATCTAACTCTACTATTATTGATGATGTACTTCTTGTGAAAGGACTTAAACATAACATCCTAAGCATTAGTCAATTGTGCGATAGGGGTTATGAAGTCAAATTCACACCACACGATTGCACTGTATCACTCACAACTGACAAATCCATTAGTTTCAAAGGTTATAGAAGTGAAAATGTTTACAAGGTCGATTTAAAGATTTCATCTTTTTCAAAAATAAAAAGCCTTGTAACATTAAATGTTGATGACAACATTCTTTGGCATAGACGACTTGGTCATGTTGGGATGAGCACCATAGAAAAACTTTTAAAACTTGACCTAGTTTCCGGAATGCCAAAGCTGAATTTAAAATTAGATTCTTTTTGTGATGCTTGTCAACTTGGTAAACACACAAAAGAATCTTTCAAAAATAAAAATTTTGTATCCACTTCTATGCCCCTTGAATCACTTCACCTAGATTTATGTGGTCCCTCGAGGACAACCAGTCTAGGAGGTAAATCCTATGCTTTTGTCATTGTGGATGATTTTTCACGTTTTACTTGGACATTGTTTTTAGCCCATAAAAGTGATGCCTTTGATCATTTCAAATTTTTGTCAAAAAGGTTGAAAATGAGAAAAATCTTTTGATCAAACAAATCCGTAGTGACCACGGAACGGAATTTCAAAATGAAAATTTTTCAATTTTTTGTCAAAACAAAGGCATTGGTCACAACTTTTCTTGTCCTAGAACTCCTCAACAAAACGGTGTCGTTGAGAGGAAGAATAGGACCCTAGTAGAGATTGCAAGGACCATGCTATGTGAGCATTCTCTACCAAAATATTTTTGGGCTGAAGCGATGAGTTCTGCTTGTTACATCATCAATCGCGTATCAATAAGGCCAATTCTCAAGAAAACTCCATACGAACTATGGAGAGGGAGAAAGCCTAACATTTCTTACTTCCGCGCTTTTGGATCAAAATGCTTCATCCACAACAATGGTAAGGACAACCTGGGTAAGTTCGATGCTAAATCGGACAAAGGTATCTTTCTTGGTTACTCTACTTCTAGCAAAGCATATAGAGTCTTTAATAAACGCACTTTACTAGTTGAAGAATCTATTCATGTCATATTTGATGAAACTAACCCTTGCTTGCCTAGACCTGTTGTTTCTGATGATGATGATATAGATATCCTTGGCGAAGAGTTGGAGTCCACAAGCCTAGATGATGTTCCTAAAGATCAAGAGGACGCACCTCTTCCGAAGGAGTGGACTACGCACAAGGATCATCCCATGGACCTCATCATTGGTAGCCCATCGAAGGGAGTATCTACTCGCTCTTCTAATATGTGCAATTATCTTGCTTTTCTTTCTCACATAGAGCCTAAGAACATAGAAGAAGCTTTACTTGATGATTCTTGGATTATTGCTATGCAAGATGAACTAAATGAATTTAGAAGGAATAAAGTTTGGAATCTTGTACCTAGACCCACTGATAGACCTGTCATAGGAACTAAATGGGTATTTAGGAACAAGTTAGATGAGCATGGTACAATCACTAGAAATAAAGCTAGGCTAGTAGCTAAAGGATATAGTCAAGAAGAGGGAATTGATTATGATGAGACTTATGCCCCTGTTGCTAGACTAGAATCCATTCGCATGCTACTTTCTTTTGCTTGCTCTAGAGACTTTAAATTGTTTCAAATGGATGTTAAAAGTGCTTTTCTTAATGGTGATTTGAAAGAAGAAGTGTATGTTGAGCAACCTGTTGGTTTTGAAGATGTGCACTTATCTGATTATGTGTATAAACTTGATAAGGCTTTGTATGGTTTGAAACAAGCTCCTAGAGCTTGGTATGAGAAATTGTCTACTTTCTTACTGTCTAATGGTTTTTGTAGGGGTAAAGTTGATATTACCTTGTTTACCTTGACTAAAGATAATGATTTACTGATAGTACAAATATATGTAGATGATATTATTTTTGGTGCTACTAATGAACACTTGTGTAAAGATTTTTCTAAGCTTATGCAGGATCACTTTGAGATGAGCATGATTGGCGAGCTCAACTACTTCCTTGGTCTCCAAATCAAGCAATGCAAGGATGGTTTCTTTGTCAACCAAGGGAAGTACATCAAGGAGATGCTCAAAAAGTTTGGGATGGAGTCTTCCAAAGCCTCATCCACACCTATGAGCACGACAGTCAGACTCGACAAAGATGAGGGAGGTAAACCTGTTGACCAAAAGTTATTTCGTAGCATGATTGGCTCCCTACTCTACGCGACTGCTAGTAGACCTGACATTATGTTTAGTGTTTGCTTGTGTGCACGATTTCAATCATGTCCAAAGGAATCACACTTATTCGCCTTAAAACGCATTTTCAAATATCTTTCAAATACTCCAAATCTCGGATTATGGTATTCTAAGAACTCATTTTTCGATTTAAAAGCTTACTGTGATGCCGACTTTGGAGGATATAAGGTGGATAGAAAGAGCACTAGTGGTACTTGTTTCTTTTTTGGAAATTGCTTGGTGTCATGGTTTTCTAAAAAGCAAAACTGTGTTGCACTTTCAACGACCGAGGCCGAGTATATGGCTGCCGGTAGTTGTTGTGCACAAATTCTTTGGATGAGGTATCAATTACTCGACTATGGTGTTACTTTTTCAAAAATTCCAATCTTTTGTGATAATACAAGCACCATATGTCTAACAAAGAATCCAGTTCAACATTCTCGTACAAAACATATTGACATTCGACATCATTTTATTCGTGATCACATTGAGCAAAATGATGTTGAACTTCACTATGTTGACACCAAGAATCAAATTGCTGATATTTTTACAAAACCACTAGATGAATCTACTTTTACTCGTTTGCGTGGTGAACTTGGCATGATTGAGTTGTAAACATTAGTCAAATACTCTCGTACATATTTGTTAAATTGAGGGGGAGTATTATTAATGTGAGCATTATAATGTCGGATAATACAAATTAATTGTATTTATCCATAATTATGGCTCAACATTCATTTATGTGCTAAATATTTTAAATTTTAGGTGTTCCTCATCTTGGCTACTTCGGAATCACCGTTCCTTATTCGGATGCTTCGTTTCACTTCGGATCCACCGAACGTGTTCGGATCGTCCGAACCTGACCATAGGTTCCGGAACCTCCGATTCACTCTTCGGACCATCCGAACACACATCGGATCGTCCGAACCTCCTTCCGATGTCATTTAATGTTCGCGCATTCCCAATGCCTGACTGTCGGACTTCGGACCCTCCGTTTACTCATCGTAGCCTCCGTTCTAGGATCGGAATGTCCGATTGTTAATCGGATCGTCCGAACGTCTTGCCAGATAACCGATCTGTTCGCATTCCGGACCTTCCGAAATCATGTTCGGACCGTCCGAACATGGCCTATAAATAGGCGTTCGGATCCTCTGATTCATTTGCTAATTCACATCCTTCTTTCTTTCCCCACACAAAACACCCACTACTCACTATGCCTCCGCGCCGTAACGCAGCTGGCCGAAATGTTCGCCCTCGTCACGGTGCCTTTCACCATGATCTTAACCAACCACCCAACCCTCGCCCTACCCCACCTGAATTCGAAACCCGTAACATTCTGCCTGGTCGTACCCTTCACACCGAATACCTCCGTGCGAATTCCTTTACGTTGATTACTTTTATTGAGTCTCAACGTTGGGGAAATTTTTTTCTACCTTCCGTACCCGATCTCATCTACCCCTCTCTCATGCATCAGTTCTATGCGAACTTTTCCCTAGTTGTTGGTGGTGATGACACTCGTGTTGTTACCATTGTTCAGGGTCGGTTCATTTCTTTTTCTACCGCCGACCTCTCTACTTGGTTCGATCTTCCTCGAGACGGACCGAGTGAGTTCTTTTCTCAGTCTTGGACTGAGAATGACCCCACTTTTGATCGAGTCACTGCCTTGACCACCATCTTCGGTCGTCCGCCTACTCCTGCCGATGACCGTCCTCATGCGAAGGACCTTCCTACTCAGCTTCAGCTTGTTCAAAAGCTTATCACTTCTTCCATTGTTCCTCGCAGTGGTGACCTCTCCACTTGCAAGTATCTCGATCTATACATTCTCTATTACTTAGTCTCCCAGCGCCCTTTTAACCTTCCCCGTTTTCTTATGTCCGTCATGGAGTACGCGGCTACTTCTACTCGCGTCTCTTTTCCGTTTGGCCGGTTCATTAACCGGATTCTCGCCCATTTGGACATTGACTTTGCAGGTGAAGAATCCGTGTCTATTTCTCCCCACGAGACTATCGACCATGATACCGTTGTTAAGATGGGACTCTCTTGGAATCCCGTCTTATCCTCTTGGGTCGTCGACAAGGATCGCATCTTCGCGTCCTATCGTCCGACCGAACACTTTTATGTTCCCTTCGGTCTTCTTCCTCCTCACGTTCAGACGAGAGAATTTCCCGCTGGTCCTCCTACTACGGGTACCACTCCTACCCCTTCGTCTGATATTCCCTCTACATCCCAGCAGCGTGGTCCCGACCCTATTAGCACTCCTTTGTTGACCATTGATGACCTTCCTCATGGCTTCACTCCGCCTGCTCCCTCTGGACCCTTCGATCGGATTTTCGAGTATCTCGAGCGATTGGAGACTCGTTTCGACACTCGTTTCTCTCTTTTGGAATCTGCCTTAGAGCGCCATCATACTGAGACTTCCTCGCGTCTTGATTCCATCGAGGCTGAGATGAGGAGCCATAGAGAGTCGCGGGATGCGGATTCTTAGCTTATGTTTTTGTTATTTTTGTTTATTTTATCTTTATGCATCATTGTATAAAAGACTTGCATTTATTAGTGGATATTTTACCTGTTTATTTGTCTCTCTTTATGCTTATGTCTTTTTGATTATCGCAAAAAGGGGGAGAATTTATTTGGTTAAAATTGCTATTAAATGGTTATTAAATAAATTCTCAAATAAATTCGCCTTAATTCAACCTCTTAGATTTGTTATTTGATTAAGGGGGAGTTATTTAATAACATTTAGATTATGTTGATTATTGTTTCTCAATTTTTAACCAAGTTTTGTGATCATCAAAAAGGGGGAGATTGTTACGTCTTAAACGCATACAAATCTCGAGGATGAGATTAATGTTTTTAATGCTGTAACATATCCCAAAGTTTTTGTTTTGATGATACCAAAACTTGGCTTAAAAATGTACTAATGTTTTATATTGAGGCATGCAGGAAATTAAGAAGAAGGTTACGTTCGGAAGATCCGAAATTTGATTCGGACGTTCCGAAATTGTGCCAATCAGAAGCAAAATAGAAGCTGTTCGGAAGCTGCGAGGAGCGAGTTCGGACGTTCCGAAGACTGGATCGGACATTCCGAACACAAGCAATCAAATCACTTCAATCCGGAGACAATTTGATCTGACTGATTGATTGAGTAGATTTCGGACGCTACGATGGACATGATCGGAAGCTACGAAGTGTTGAAGATTTCAAATCTCCGGAACGCGGGAATGTTCGAATGATACGAACTGGAGTTCGGACCTTCCGAAGTTGTTCATACACTGTCTGCAAGAATTGTTCGGAAGAAACGAAGTTTGATCGGTCCCTCCGAAGCATATGTTCGGACCCTACGAAGTCAAGAACGGAAGATCCGAAGTCATGCCAGAATTACGCAAATTGATTTCAATCACATCGGAAGTTCCGAAGCACAAACGGAAGATCCGAACCTTGGCGTCCAAGACTAGTATAAATAGGCCTTTGAGGATGCATTCTCAATCATCCCACTCCATTCTCTCTTGTCTCTTACAAACCTTTCTACTATCTCTTGTGTGCGTTGATTAAAAGAGTTGTAATATCAAAAGAGTTGTAGAAAAAGAGTGAAAGTAATACTCTCGAGTGGGTTGTAAAGTTCGTGGCTATCCTTGGAGCCCTCAAGGCCAAGTAGACGCATCGAGGCGTGGTTGTAAAAGCTAGCTTGGAGCTCCTAAAGCCAAGTCGTTATAGTGATACCTCGATCCTCATCGAGAAGGGGAGACGTAGACGATTCTTCGTCGAACTTCCATAAACATCTCTATCCCTCTTTACTTTACGCATTTACTTTATTACATTTAAATTACGCATTTATTTTACGCACTTACTTTACGCATTCATTTATCGTATTTATTTGTGATTGTCCCTCAAGTCTTCCGCTTGCAATTTTTGCAAACTCGTTTTAAAAACGCTAAAGGGCCTTAAAGAACCTATTCACCCCCCCCCCCCCTTAGGTTCTTCAGCATATTTCAGAGTACCAGGTACATGATTTTGTACTATATGTGAATAACCGTCTTGTAGTGCCAGATGTTTCAGATTTGAAACAACAGATATGGTCAGAAGTGCACTGTAGTCGGTTTAGCATTCATCCTGGAGGCAGAAAGATGTATAACGACCTGAAGACACAGTTCTAGTGAAAACAGATGAAGTCAGATATCGCCGAATTTGTGTCCAAGTGTTTGAATTGCCAACAGGTGAAAGCTGAAAGAAAGAAGCCTGGAGGTTACTTCAGAGTTTGTCTATTCCCGAATGGAAATGGGATCACATTTCCATGGATTTCGTAACGAAGTTACCTCGATCTTCCCGTGGCTGTGACGCGATTTGGGTTATCATTGACAGATTAACCAAATCAGCATGTTTTATTCCATACAGAATGACATAACGACACGATCAGATGGCAGATTTGTATGTCAGAGAGGTTGTCAGATTGCATGGTGTGCCGAAGTCTATCGTATCAGATCTTGATTCACGATTCACTTCACACTTTTGGCACAGTTTACAGCAGGCTCTAGGTACAACTTTACACTTGAGTACTGTATATCATCCTCAGACAGACGGACAGTCAGAGCGGACTATCCAGACTTTAGAGGACATGCTGAGAGCTGTAGTACTAGATTTTGGTACTATTTGGCAAGATTCGCTGCCATTGTGTGAATTCTCATAAAACAACAGCTATCAGACGAGTATCGAGATGGCACCGTTCGAAGCTTTGTATGGCAAGAAATGCAGATCTCCGTTGTACTGGGATGATGTATCTGAGGTACCAAAACTTGGGCCTGATATGATACGCGAGATGATTGAGAAGGTGAAGATCATTCAAAAAAGAATGAAGACGGCACAGGATAGGCAAGCCAAATATGCAAATATCAGACGTAGACCATTGGTATTTGAAGCAGGAGACAGAGTATTCCTGAAGATTTCTCTTTCAGAGGCGTTGTCAGATTTGGCAAGTGTGAAAAGTTGTCTCCTAGATACATCGGTCCTTACGAAATTCTTGAGAAGATTGGCGATCGAGCATATCGACTTGCTCTTCCTCCTTCTTTATCCGGGATACATGACGTTTTTCATGCATCGATGCTGTGTAGATATATGCCAGATACTTCTTATGTCATTCACCCTAACGAAGCTAAGCCTGATCAGACTTTGAGTTATGTCGAGCAGCCGATACAGATTCTTGATCGGAAAGAGAAACAACTCAGAACAAAGACTATTCCGCTAGTAAAAGTTCAGTGGAGTCGACATGGCATCGAAGAAGCAACTTGGGAGACAGAATCAGAGATGAGACAGAGATATCCCGAGTTATTCCAATGATGTAAGTATTTGTTCTCTTTTGATTACATTACCTCCTTTATGTATCTTGATTAATTGCTCGTGAGTTCGAGGACGAACTTATGTCTAAGAGGGGGAGAAATGTAATGCCCTAGATTATAAATTGAACAATGAGATTATAAAGTGTGGCATGAGACAAGGACCGCACCCGCTCTTAGAAAGGGAGTGCACCCGCGATCATAAAATGTGAATTTGTGAAGGTGGGGCCGAAACCACACCGCACCCGCGGTCCAAGAACCACCGCACCCGTGGTGCATGGACAGAAAGTTGGCAAATTTTACCGAAGCAACACCGCACCCGCGGTAAAGATGGGACCGCACCCGCGGTCGTTGAATTTTGGAAAATGAATGGATTGCCGAAGCAAGACCGCACCCGCGGTGCAAACATGACCGCACCCGCGGTCGTCAATTTCTGAAAAATGGAAATGGTGCCGAGAGCATGGCGCACCCACGCTATAGGAGTTACCGCACGCGCGGCGAGACGTGCCACTTGAAAAATAGTAACACTTGTCTCTTGCCATGCATTCACATATATGTGTCCTCAGTTCCTTCATTCTTCAGCAGACATTACCGAGGGAAGCCAAGGAGAAACTTCAATTCATTTGGATCTTAGAATTGTGATTTTGAATGATCTAGTTGTCCGATTGTCGATACGAGGTTATTTCCGTAATCCCTTCGTCAAGAACTACAAGAGGATGTAAGTTTCTTTAAATTCCAGCATGGTTTAAAGTTTAGATATTGGAGAAATTCTGATATGGTTATGAATATGTGTTATCATGATTATTGTGAACGTATATTCACTACCGGATCGAAAAAGGGATATGATATGCGATTGTTATGAAATTTCAGATTATGTGGTTATGATATTATGCAGATTTCAGAATTGATAAGGGGTTATGGTATTGATTATGAGTTGTAGATATTAATTGATGGTTGTTTGAGTGACCGGTATCGAGAATTCATGTCGTTATGCCGTCGAAATTGTACCGAAAGTGATTATTGAATTGTATAAGCTTTGCCTTGAGTAGTATGTGAATATGATACTTCTCTACATTGCCATTTCAGATTGAGATTGACAGATTCGTCTTCGGGACTTCGACCACGACAAGAATACGACAAGAAGGTATAATTCATGTGATTATAGGGAAGATACGACTCGAATCAGATTTGATTGGAGTTTCCCAACAAAATCACATACTAGATTTATTAATGTATCTTTTGATATGTTTTGAATTGTTTATAGATTATATTTAAATCTCCTGATATGATAATGCTGTGTTTATAGATTTATATTCAAGTATTGAGATAGGGGAGTCATTGACAGATTTGTCAAAACTAGACGTTCGGTGTATCGACGCATAGGAGCAGACTTCCTCCGATTGTAGACATTCGATACAGACACGACCGAAGTCTAGGAGTAAGACGTACAGTTACCCCGATTGGGAGGGTAGGTAACAGACAGTGACGTCTTATTCACCCCGGGATCCCTAGAGTAGAGTCTAGACATGATGGCATCAGATTGCATGCTGTTATAGATTGGTTTCATAGACTATGGAACCTAAGACTTGCATACATGCATGATTTTATGCTTTATGATTTTATTCTGCTTATGTATGTATACAAGTTTTATACTGGGATTTGTTCTCACCGGAGTTTCCGGCTGTTGTTATGTCTGTATGTGTGCATAACAACAGGTGGGGCAGGATCGGGGTCACGACAGAGATGAGATCGAGTTAGAGTGGTGACTTCGGGCGCAGAGGACTGCTAGTGGTGTTTATCAGACTTGTACTACTTGTAGATTGTAGTTGTATTAAACACTAGTTTGTTTAAATGTACTAGAACAAAACATGTATTTATGTTTGTTGTACTTAAATAAAGAAAGATCTTATGCTTGTTTATATACATTTGATTTAATGTTAAAAAGCGAAAATTTGACCCACATTTTCTCACAGATCCATTTAATCTCAGATAGAATTTGATTTAGAGCCCGGGTCCCCACAGTTTTATCAAGCCAAGCCTGAGCCACCTTGAGTAGACCCCTAATCAGACCTCCCTTGCACCCTACTTAACCCTTAAAACCCAACCCTGGCCCGCGGCTAAGCCAACTGCACAATACAGTAGTTTCACGAGTTCCTTACCACACTAGGACTCTTCGAACCCTTACTAGGACCTTTACCCTCGATCCAGACCTGAGCCCAGCCACTCGTGAACCCTCTTAGGACCCTATAGACCTAACCTAGCCCAGGCCTGACCACCATAGCCGAGCCCCGTTCCCTTGCGTACAGCAGCCCCTCGCGATATGGCTCAGAAAAAGTCCTAGCTTGCTAGGACTCCTTCCTAGCCACTGTACTCGAGTCCTAGCATGGCTAGGACTCCTCTACTGACACAACCAGCGTACCTGCCCTGGTCAAGCCAAAGCCAAGCCATGCAATGGTTCTCTTCTTAACCGAGCCTTTTGACATCAAAACGCACAACATGGTTCCAACTTGTTTTTAGTTCATGTGGCTTCAATACCGCGCATCCTATGACCCTTAAACTTGTGTGAAAACATTCCATAAACGATCATTAATAATGGCAGCCCCTTCGTGTAAGTATAAAACGAGTTTTGATGCAAAAATCATACCTTATTCACATGGTTAGGAATAAAAAGAGTTTAATCAAAAGGGAAACATGTTTTCCATACAAATCATAATTAAATACATATTAGGGTTGATAGATGAGAAAAAAAAGAATTATGGCATGCCTTTGCATATATAACGCACGAAAATACGTTGACGATACGACGAACGATGACGAGAAACCCTTGGTTGAATTACCTCAAGAAAACCGATGACTTCCTTGCTTGTTGAGGCGTGTGTGCGTGTGTTTAGAGGGTGCAAGGAGTCTTGTGAGGTGTAGGGGCGAGGGGCTTGAGTTTATAAAAAGATGGGGTAGGGTTTTGGGCTCTAATTATTTGATAAATAACTTGTGTGCAAGTTTGGGCCCAATAATAAGCTATAATAGTCTCAATAAGCCCAATTGTGCATTTAAAAATTATTTTGTTTATGACCGTTCGTGAAATTATTAGCCGAGTTGTCGAAAAATTTCGTATTTTCGTTGAAAATCGAATAACGATAAAAAATACATCTCGGCGTATAAAATTACCTCAAAACTCTTTATTTTTAAGAATAACAAAAATAATGAACCTTATTTTAAATAATTAAAAACAATTATTTAATAAAAATATTTTGCATTTTTCAACCATCGATCTCCATTCCTCTATCGCAACTCGAATAACCATTAAAATACATTTTTATACATTCAAGTAGAAAAATACTTTAAAACCATGTAAATATATCAAACATAATCAATTTAAGCAATTCAAATGATTTAATTAGCTATTTTCTATTTTCCCTAGATTTACATGATGTTGGATTACGTTTTTTATTTTTGACCTTACAATTTATCCCATCCTTAAATAAAATTTCATCCTCGAAATTAGAACATACCGAATAGCTTTGGGTAGTGACTCCTTAAGTCCCTCTCGGTTTCTCAAGTTGCTTCTTCCTCCAAGTGATTTTGCCACTTGATCTTGACCACTTGAATGATTTTGTTTCGGAGTCTTCTTTCTTGCCTACCCAAGATTTGTATATGCCTTTCTTCATAAGTCATATTTGGAGTCAATTGCTGAGGTTGGTGATTTAGTACATGTGAAGGGTTCGACATGTATTTTCGCAGCATCAAGTTATGAAACACATTATGTACTCCAAATAGCATCGGTGGCGTTGCCACTCTATAGGCTAGTGTTCCAATCCTCTCCAAAATCTCAAATGTCCCTATGAATCTTGGAGTAAGTTTGTCTTTTTTTGCCACATCGTATAACACCCTTCATAGGTGTTATTTTCACAGCTCTCTTCATCGCTTATCGGCATAACTCTTCTGTCGGCTTTGTGCAGCCTTCATTCTCTCTCGAATTTTGACTACTATCTCGGCTGTTTGTTCGATCAAGTCAGGATCAAGTTCCCTTCTTTTGCCAACCTCGTCCCAATGAATAGGTGATCTACATTTCTTTCCATATAGTGCCTCATATGAGCCATCCCTATAGATGATTGATAGCTATTATTGTATATAAATTCCACTAGAGGTAATTTTGGTTCTCAACTTCCTTGGAAATCGATCACACAAGCTCGAAGTAGATCTTCTAAAATTTTAATAACCCTTTCAGACTGACCATCGGTTTGAGGATGGAATGTTGTACTGAATAACAATTTAGTCCCCATCGCTGCATGCAGAATCTTCCAGAAAGACGATGTAAATCTCGGATCTCTGTCAGAAACAATAAATACGGGAATCCCATATAGACGAACTATCTCTCGAATATACAAATAAGCATAATGTATCATGGTGAATGTCGTCTTGATAGGTAGAAAATGCGCTGATTTTGTAACAAGATCAACTATCACCCATATGGAATTAAACCCCTTGATAGTCCTCGGCAATCAACAAAATCCATAGTAATATTCCCATTTCCACTCGAGAATAGGAAGTGGCTTAATTTTTCCCGCTGGCCTCTGATGCTATACTTTTACTTGTTGACATGTCAAACACTCGGTCACAAAACGCAGGATATCACGCTTCATTCCCGGCCACAATATAATAATTCAATATCTTTGAAACGCTCTGCCCTTTTTATTGCTTTAAAAGTAATAGAATTTTTTTTAAAAAAAAAACCTCACATAGCATTCGGCCGAACCATAAAATTTCATAAAATATTTTTGACGTCATTTTAAAATAAACAACCAACTAACATATTTCTAAATCTAAAAATAACATTTGAAAAGTATAGCTCATACTATAACCTCTAAAAAACCACTCATAATCATGATAAAAGTCATAAAATCTTTTAACATAAATCATAACATATATGCGGAAACTAGTGTCGGTCCTCAGGTCATGTGCACCTTCAGTCCAGTCGGATCAACCATCAAGACCTCCATTAGCATTATCATGATAACCTGCATCCATCACACCTAGTGAGTCTAAAGACTCAACACATCATAAACTTTATAGCGAATAATATATATAAAACCACATGCAACAGTGAAAATACTTTTAGGTAAAAATAACATTTCATGACATGCACATAAAATCTTGATCGTTTTCCTTATCATGACATAAAACGTTTTAACTTGATCATAATCATTTTCCTTTTCCTTTTCCTTTGTTGAATTCAGATCGTTAATTGTGACTTTCCTGATCATGCTCATGAGGGTCGATGGATCCATCTACATAAAACCACATTACTGGGCGGCGAGGGACACCAGCAACACTCTCACCGATCAACTGGGCCCTGGCCTATCATGATTCGAACAGAAATACGATCGTCGGGGCTCCCTCTGGGGCCTTTTCCCATAAATGGGCTCCCTCTGGGGCCTTTTCCCCTCACGATATTTCCATTCTTCCGTTACCACAAAACCGTTACCACATATTCGCAATGATGGAAACACGATCGTCGGGCTCCCACTGGGAGCATAACCCTCACGACGTCGCCAACATTAACGAATTAGTCACAATCACTTCACATCCTTCAACACATTTTTTCATTCACACCACTTAGAAAAAATCATGAATAATATTTACATTTTCCATTTTTGAAACAAAGCATGCAACATCTCTTTTAAATGTCTTCCTTAAATCATAAAAATCATTTAGACATTTAAAATCATAATTTAATCATGAACAATTCATAAACATTTAAAAATAATCGTAATTTCATAAAAACAGCGTTTAGGGCACCGCCATGACCTTTACTAATTTCTAGGTGTAAAAAGACCGTTTTACCCCTAGACTCGACATTTTACGTTTTCGGATTTTATCTTGATTTCATGACCCTAATATGTCTCAAATAATTATTTAAGCCTACATGAATTTTTCCATATTTTTATTTAGCTTAAATAAAGAACTTTTAATTTAATCATTAAATAAGACGTATTAACACGTTTTAATCCCGAATTAAACCAAATCTTAATATAAAATTCCCAAATTAAAAAATTAGACTTATAATAATTATTTAAGCTTAGACCTAATTTTTAATAATTTTATAAAGCTTAAAACTAGGCGTTTCAATTAACTCGTTAATTAGCGTTTCGTGCGACGATTAAATCTCGAATAAATCCAAAACTCAATATTTTGATCCCAAATTTTAAACATAACATTTTTAATATTTATTCTACCCTTCCAAGTCATGATCCACCCTCGTGGACCCATGGATTCAATTTTTGTCTTTAAAATCTCGTTTTTGACATATCGACGAATACGCCGAGCCATCTCCCAATTTACTCGAGCCACGCCCGAGCCACCTTGAACCAAAACCTAGCCAACCCACCTTGGGACCCTACTGACGAAGCCCAGCCCAGCCCAAACAACCAGCCCCAGCCCGAACAAAAACGTCCTGGAAGTCGACCTAAAATTCTGCACGTGTGTGTGTTTGTAGTGTCCTTGTTGCATTGGGACTCCTAGCCGCCTAGGACTCTACCAGCCCTTAACCACCGACCACCCTTGACCCTAACCTTCCCTGGACCATGACCAGACCAAGCCCAGACCGAACCAAACCCCAGGACGCGAGCAGCCACCTACTGAACACAACAGAAATCTCACGCAACACCTTGCTGCCATGCACCTTCCTTTTGTTCCTTGAACCAGCAGCCAACCCAGCGGTCCCAGCCCCTGGCCCGACCCATGACCATCATCCTAGGACCATAAGGACCCAGCCTAACCTAGCCCAGACCCCTTGGCCGAGCCCATCTCTTCCTGCACAATTTCTGCACAACCTGCGCTACTCTCCCTAAACTCTCGGGCTCCTTCCCCAGCCCTTGGCTCGAGTCCTAGCACGGCTAGGACTCCACTCTTGACCCCTCACAGACCCTGGCTAAGCCCTGACTCAAGCCAAGACTCACCCAACCTTTAACCATGAAAACCAAAACACCTAAACTTCACTTGACAGAATTTGTTCCATCTTTTGTTTCCTTGATGTGCAGTGTTTTGTTTGTGTCTAGGACCCTTTTATAACATGTAAAAACATCGCTTGATCATAACTTAACATCATGGCAGTCCCTTACGCGCATAGAACAAGTTTTTGGATCACAACTCATGAATTTAATACATGTATGAGCAATATTCCGAAAATAATCAAAAGAATTTCATGTTTTTCATGCACACAATATTTAAAACGATACTACGATGTGATAGATGAGAAAAGGAGTTGTATGGCATGCCTTTGCATTTTAAACGCACAATTTTTCGTTGACGATTGAAGAACGACGACGAGGAAACAACGGCTTGAAAATCCTTGCAACTTTTGATGCTTTTTCCTTCAACTCTCACTTGTGTGTGCCGTGTAAAATTTGAGGAGTTGTGGTGTGTGCAAATCTGAAGTGGCGTGTGAATTGTGAGGTTTTGGGGAGGGTTTTCAATTTTTTAAAGAGTGGGCCGTGAGAATGAATGGTTAGTGTAGGGTTTTAGGTGTTATATATTTATTAATTACACTAATTAATCACTAACAAGGCCTTAGGCCTATTAAGCCAACAATTAGGCCCATTAGTCTTATTTAGATTTAATTAAAATATTAAAATAGTTTTGATAAAAATAAGTTTGTGAATTAAATAGCCGGGTTGCCAAAAAGTTCGCATTTTAGTTGAAAAGCCAACACCGATAAAATTTACGCCCCGGCGTATAAAATCACCTCAAAACCCTTTGTTTTCAAAAAATACTAAAAAGCATCGACCATATTTTTAAATAATTAAAAATAATCATTTAATAAAAACATTTTTTATTTTTCAGCCCTCGGTCTCCGTTCCTCGATCGCAACTAGAATTACCTTTAAAAAAATACATTTAATGCAACAATGTAGAAATATATTTTAAACATGAAAATATGCACAACATAATTAATCCATGCAATTAAAACGTTTAATTAATATACACAATGAATTAAATAATCGAATGCATGTGGTTCGCGTGGACCCTTAAATTTTCGGGGCGTTACAATCTTTGTACATCTTCGTGCTTCCAGGATGAATGGAATATGGCGAGTCATGAGCTTCCTTCATACAGAGCTACTTCAAAGAGTCGTCACTGGGAACCCATAATCGATTTCGATAACGAACTATACCATCCACCTTAGAATAAAGCTTCCGGCCCTTGGCTTCATCTCTTACTTTCCACTTTTGCAATTGCTCATTAGCATACTGTCCCTCACGGATCTTATCTCCCAAAGTCGATTGTACAGTCAAAGTGGTAAGATTAGGGGCCTCGCCCCTAGCATACATTGTAAGCTCAAACCGCTAAATCTCAGACTGCAGTGGTCTTTGAAGTGATAATTGAGTAATAAATGCTACCTTTAGACTCAATGCGTCTGCTACTACATTAGCTTTTCCCAGATGGTAGCTAATGTCACAGTCGTAGTCCTTTACCAAATCTAGCCATCTTTGTTGTCTCATGTTCAACTCTTTTTGGGTGAAGAAGTTTTTCACACTTTTGTGGTCGGTGAAAATCTTTCACTTCTCCCCATATAAGTAATGTCTCCAAATCTTTAATACAAATACTACCGCTGCAAGCTCAAGATCATGAGTTGGGAAGTTTTTCTCGTATACTTTCAACTGTCTCGACACATAGGCTATAACTCGATCATTTTGCATCAGAACTGCACCCAAACTAAGTTTCGAAGCATCGGTATACAGAACATACTCTCCTTGCCCGATGACATAGATAACACTGGCGCTGAAATCAAAGCTTACTTCAACTTGTCAAAACAGTCTTGGCACTCGGATCCCCATACAATCTTTGCTTTCTTCTTTGTCAAGGCGGTCATGGGCACACTAGTAGAAAAATCGCTTTTTACTTCGAGTATTCAATGAAGTAATAAGGTAGTTAAGTGCTGAAGTATATGGACGTGAAGTAATAGATGTATCTTTTACTTCGCATAATAACCGAAGTTGTATGATTGAAAATACTGAAGTCTTTGGCCGGTTTTCGAAGGAAAACCGGTCCAAAATTGGACCGGTGCCGAAGTAAGAAATGTGTTTTACTTCATCGATTATTGTAAGTAACGAAGTAATATATTATATATAACTTCGTCTTAATTATTATTTAGCGAAGTAGTTTATAATATTTTACTTCACAATTTACATTGGGTAACGAAGTAATTCATCTGAAAGACTTCGTAGTTATGTATTTTGGTGAGGTAATAGTCACAAACAACTTCATAATTTATCCTATTTGTTGAAGTAAATATAATCTATAACTTCAGCATTTATCCTATTTGTTGAAGTATTTTATATTATGTTACTTCACAATTTACATTTAGTGACAAAGTAAGTGGTTCGAAAGACTTCAATAATTTGTATTTTGATGAAGTAATTGCGCAAAACAACTTCGCTTTTACAGAACAATGTTGAAGTAAATTAATTCTATCACTTCGTCTGATTTCTTATTGAAGAAGTATTTAATATTATGTTACTTCACAATTTGCAAATAACAACGAAGTAATTTACCTGTTACACTTCATTATTTTTTATTTTGATGAAGTAATTGTTAATACACTAATATAATTAAATTCATAAATTATCCATCTAAAAATGATGAATATCCACGAATCCACAATTACATATTCATCAATCCACAGATAACCCAAAAATGTATCAACAAAACCAAAAGTATATCCAAAAATCCACAATGACAAACAAAATATTTATCCCCAACATACATCATCCATTTAAGCACCTACATAGGAGTAAACAAATTCACTCCATTCACTTCTGACCTCGTCATATTGAGATTGGGTGTAATATTGGTTCTTGATGCATCCTACAAACTGAAATTTGAAAAAGAAAATACATTAGATTCTTCTATTTCAAATAAAAATTGACAGAATCCCATCCAATCTGTATTCACTCACCATAAGAAGAAGTGGATTATAATACAAAAAAGCCTCATACAAAAATAAATCCCTCAGATCTGCACTCATTCTCATGACAGAATCCCATCCAATCTGCAATGTCATTCATAAAAAAACTCAATAGGAGCCAACTAGAAATGAAGTATATATCATGCAAAACTTTTGAGGTTTAGTCATCCAATCAAAATACATGCAACCAAGACATATCAAAGACATACTAGAGACATCGAATGCATGCATCAGCATGTGTACATTCATTTTAAGGTATAACACTGACCTTGCAACAAATGAATACCCATATGAAAAACAGCAATACATGAACATAAAGTAAGATTAAAAATGACGCGATGGACAAAAAGATATATTATTCAAACAAAAGCTGTAATTCTATGTCATTGATGCAGTGATTTGAGCAACACAATAGTCAAGGTGAGTATGATTCCAAAGAGTTTAGAACAACAAAAGCCTGAACAAAAAAGTGATATATTGATAAAACTTCAAATGGCCATAGGATTCATAACTTTTGACAATTTTGGAATTGTGAGATGTACAAGATGATAACAAGGAGTGTCGCAAAGTTGTTGACCACGCTAAAGTTCTCTGCAAATCCAGTCATTTTGCCCATGTAAAGAGAGAGACTTTCTGTTTCATAATTTTAGAACAGATTACTAAATTTTTTTATTTATTTTGAACTTCTCATCGTCCCAAATTCTAAATATACTTTATTTTTACATCTAGCTCATTCAGGTTGGTTTTCATAATTTTCTAATGTAATGATGTATGATGAAAATTCTACTCATGTAGCCGAATTACAATTTCCTACTTTATCAAACTAAAAAGTGAGAAAAATAAAAATCGTTAATCTCCCTCATTTTTCCTGTTAATGGTTCCCCTTTCTTCAAGCAACCCAAAAAAATATATGAAAAAAGTAAATGGACCTCAGAATATCCAAATGTACTCATCATAATACTCTTTCCCTCAATTATGAAAGATTGTTGATATACCCGGGAAATTAAAAATTCAAAGAAGGTTATAAATCGAAAGATCACTTGAGACCAGATTATATTTATAACTAACCCGATAAACCTGGTTATAGTGATACCTTGAATCTCCATAGCAGAACAGGAGAAGGCATAATAGCTACACTTGGCAACGGTGAACTCATACCCTTCATTACATTTGACACTATGGAATGTAAGAAATCTTCTTCAGCACTATTTCCCAGTTCATTTGTACCTGGCAGATAACATCATAACATAGTTAATATATGGAATAAATCAGTGAAAAAGGAGAAAAACCACGTCTAAAAGAAAGTGTAGGATAAATCTTCTCTCGCCAACATCAAACACAACAGATCGGCTTCCAGACTTGCGTAAATGCGGACTGTTGTTAGGTACAAGATCTACAAATATAGATGGAGGTGAGATTAAAAAGGCAGTTTTATACAATCAAATCCTTCCCAAAAACTACAACTGCGAGCAGAATAAACAGGAAAACATACATGACGTCAGTCAAATCTCTCATGCTAGTACTGCTGCTATTGAACAACAAGCCATGCAACTACAACCCAACGTTAGAAAAAAAAAGGTTGCCACCATCACTACACACGTTTCAAAAGGCAACCAATTTATAATCCTAGTTGATAGCTTTAAGCAGCATTTGCTTGTACTCATTCAGCAGACATACATTGAAATCAACAAGCAAACAATGAAAGATGATACGGCAACAGAGGTAAACTCATCATGTAATAAATAAAAGTTTAACGAAACATGTCCATTTGCGAATTCATGAAGGATCAGATAACAATACCTTATTTGACACATGGTCTAACAATGCACGGATGAGCCATGGTAATGATCTAGATCCTAGAAGTCTCGCTATAGAATACATACGAGGCATTCCAAAAAAGGAACTATGTAATCTGCCAAAGCTTTGATATGCAATTTAGATCCTACCATCAACATGAGGGAAAGTGAAAGGTCATGAATAAAGAAACAAATGATAATATAAATCGGTATTAAATGCATTCATTTTGAAAGCATAGATCACGTTGATAATATAAACCCTTCTTCATACATGTCCTATGCATACTACTTGGGAAAATGGTCATTTTTCTACGAGTAAATAATATAACTCCTTTTTTGTTTCATGCACACCATATACAAGTCGGAAAAATACAAAAGGAGGGACCTCATTCTCGGATACTAGCTGGACATATAACAACCCAACAATGCGTCAATATTATGCTACTAACGCAAAGAAAACCATTAAATCGGATTGGAAAAAAACTCGAATCCAGACAGCTTGTATACCTGAACTATAGACTAGAATTCAAGCTAAAATGCACCAAGAATCTAAGTTGAACGGGCAGTGGTGGTCTCAAGATGGTGCAAAGGTTGTATCTAGCAGGAAAACTCGCTGGAATCGCGACTGGACGGAGCTAAATGTGGCTGGAAATCGCAGGGATAACAGGGAAAACATTAGGGCTTTGACTTCTCAACAACAAACCACTAAAAAACAAAGAAATCGACACCGAAAATAGAGGACAAACTCGCGCACGGAAAAAGACTGAAACAGGGCTCTCACTCGCGCAAGTTCTTCCAATCTGAGGCAGGGAAGGAGGCGCAAGGTTAGGGGAACTAGGTTTCTGGCTACTGCACTTCGATCTCCGGTGGTCGGACAGCACACAGTGGTGATTGGAGTCGGGACGCAACACTGACGGGAGTAGGGGAAGGGTTAAGAGATTGGGGATTTGAGTTTCACTTTCTCTCTCTTGTAGTGTGTTGTGTAATATTTTTAATTAAACTATCGGTTCATCTTTTTACTTCGGTATAAATTTATTTTCTTTATTTTTTACTTCATCAACATTGATATGCCGAAGTAAAATATAATAAAAAAATATAGTGAAGCCCGTGTTTTTAAACATCCGAAGTAAAATATATTATTTTACTTCGCTTGTGTTATTACTGAAGTTATTGGTAATGTATTACTTCGTAATTTATTATTATCGAAGTAACGTTTGCCGAAGTAAAATTCGATTTTTCTACTAGTGGCACCACAATAGATGAGAATCCTTGAATGAACATTCGATAATAGTGAGCTAGACCCAAGAAACTTCGGATCTCGGTTACGCTCTTCGGTACTGGCCACTCTCTCACTGCCTCTACTTTACTTGGATCAACCTCGACTCCATCACTAGAAATGATGTGGCCTAAGAATTCCTGTAAAGTACCGTACTTTTACTATTTAAAATTTACGGAAAAATTAAAAATTCTCTTAAATAAAACCTGAACATTCAAAATTCGATAAAATAACTTTACGTCTCAACCATTTCTCGCAAACAAAGGTCTAAAATGGAGTTTGACAAAAGTGTTTGGACATTTTCATAAAAACTTAAAAACATGGCGGTCCTCGTTTTTAGCCTCCCGCTCAGTCCAAGCCTGCTCCTTGGTCCCCACCTCCTGTCTCCTCATAAACATCCTCACCTGCATCGATCAAGTCTAGTGAGTCTAAAGACTCAAAATATATAAACTGGAAGTAACAAGTACTAAATAATAAGATCACATGCAACTTTAAAATAGGACATACATACTTTAAACTTGAACTAGCATGATAGAACTGGAACATATGTACGTACATACTTAAACGTGCTTGCATACTTGAGCATACTTAAACATACATAGCTTCATCATTTTGCGTAGAGGATGTTTCAAAGCAAGTGACCCATAACATAATTCGCTTGATCAGACTAAACCACAGTACTGGCTCACAGGGATGTATCCACTGCCACATACATGAGATCTACGTTCATAATATAACGGGCTGATTGATCCACGTTCATGATTTAACGCTTTCCAACCTCTATCTAAACACGTTCATAATTTAACGGGGTGGAGAGGTCCTCGACCACGTTCACCGACTTCCAAACTCATTCATACTTTGGTCACAAAACAATTAGCATACCTCAAAAACTTGAAAATATTTTCTTTTGCACGTCAACATACTTACTTGGCGTTGAGAGATTCGTTGGACTTCGGTTGGAGGCCGCTGCTGCACATAATAACATGACTTCACATACTTAACTTGCAAAACTTAGACGTAGGTATTTATGCTCACCTCGGATTCAATGAATAACTTACAAACATTCTAAGACACTCGGGAATTGAACTCATTTAAAACCTCATGCTAACCCAAGACGTGAAACTCCAAGACACAATAAAATTTTCCCAAAACAGGTAATACACGGACCCCATGCCCAGGTCCGGCTACGGGTCCGTGTAGGTTCGCTAAAGGACCTACCGAAAAGTTTGAAGGACACGGACCCCGTGCTAGGGTCCGTGTAGGGGTCCGGGTAGCTTCGCAAATTTGACACCGAAAAGAAACAAAGGCACAGACCCCGTGCCCTGGTCCGTGAGGGGGTCCATGTACTCTCGCAAAAAGGATAGTCAAGAAGAGACAAAGACACGGACCCCGTGCCATGGTCCGTGAGGGGGTCCGTGTAGCTACGGGTCGAGCAAACTTACGAAATTCCAATACACGCAATGCTTATCATCCTAGACTCGATTGTAATGACCATGAACCGACACCCCGAGACCCATCCTAACTTGCCATAACATCGAACCAAATTCATACAAGCGCCCAAAACAACGACGTCCACCCTACGACACATACAATTCAAAACGTGGCAATTGACACCAACTCGTTCCCTACGACTTCTAATGCATTAGAGTGCCTATCGACACTAAACGACATAACAATTAACATTCCAACATCATACTGAGCATACCTAGATGCAGCAACGATCACCGTCGATCCCCAACGAAGCCTGCAACAATAAAATCTCGAGAACACGTCAATACAAAATTTTCTGAAAAACGCAGTTTGAGCAGTCCCACGAAAAACGTCATAACTCACTCGACTGTTATCCAAATATTTCGAATTTACTGTCAAATCGAAGGCATCGAAAATTTCTACAATTTTTGTTTTGAAAGTTTTTCCAAAATCACGACCGAAAAGTCGCATTATTTAAAAAGACAGCAAAAACGAGTTTCAGATCTAAAAATTATCCCAAAACTGAACCAAACCATTTTCTGCTCAAACAACGAACATCATACATAAAATTTTACGCATAAAAATTAACAGACACATAATATGACGAGATCGATGCAGAAATAACAGCTTGCCTCTTTTTCCGAATCTCATAACGCTCTTCATGGGCGCTATCTTTACAAAAACATGATCACCTACGGCAAATTCGAGGTCTCTTCTCCTCTTATCGGAATAGCTCTTTTGGCGACTCTGGGCGGTTTTTATTCTGTTTCGAATCTTGACCACCACATATGCAGTCTGCTGAACTATCTTCGGACAAAGTTCTGCTCTTTCACCAACCTCATCCCAATGAACTGGTGATTGCACTTCCTTCCATACAACGCCTCGTAGGGGGCCATACATATGGATGCTTGGAAACTGTTGTTATAGGTAAACTCCACTAGAGGTAAATTTGATTCCCAAGTCCCCTGGAATTCGATCATACAGGCCCGCAATAAATCCTCCAAAATCTGAATCACTCGCTCAGACTGGCCATCTGTCTGCGGGTGAAAAGCTGTACTAAAAGCAATTTCGTCCCCATGGCTGCATGTAAGCTCTTCCAAAAGGACGATGTAAACCTTGATTCCCTGTCGGACACAATAGAAACTGGGATCCCGTGCAATCGAACAATCTCCCTGATATAAAGTTCTGCATACTGCGTCATGGAGAAATTCGTCTTTACTGACAAGAAGTGTGCCGACTTAGTTAGTCGATCCACTATAACTTGACCTTGGCAAACCAACCACAAATTCCATGGTAACATTCTCCCATTTTCACTCTGGGATGGGGAGTGGCTTAACCAATCCTGTTGGCCTCTGATGCTTTGCCTTCACCTGCTGACAAGTGAGGCATTCAGACACAAATCTGCGGATGTCTCTCTTCATCCCTGGCCACCAATACAGAATCTGTAGGTCCTTATACATCTTGGTACCTCCTGGGTGAATAGAATACGGAGATGCGTGTGCTTCTGTCAGAATATCCTCTCTAATCGAACCAACACTAGGCACCCACATTCTATCTCTGTACCTCACAATACCATCTGACACTATGTAGAGAACACTGCCCTTAGCTTCATCCTTCCGTCTCCATTTCTGTAATTGCTCATCTGAAGTCTGACCTGCACGAATACGGTCTAGCAGAGAAGATTGGACTGTCAGATTAGACAGCCTCGGAGCTCTGCCCTTGCGGTAAACTTCTAAATCAAATCTCTGAATCTCAGACTGAAGAGGCTTCTGTACTGACAACTGTGCTACAACTGCCACTTTCCTGCTCAAGGCGTCTGCGACAACATTAGCCTTTCCCGGATGGTAGCTAATCTCGCAGTCGTAGTCCTTCACTAACTCTAACCACCATCTCTGTCTCATGTTCAGTTCCTTCTGCGTGAAGAAATATTTGAGACTCTTGTGATCAGTGAATATCTGACACTTCTCACCATACAAGTAGTGTCTCCAAATCTTCAACGCAAAGACAACCACGGCTAACTCAAGATCGTAAGTCGGATAGTTCTTCTCGTGCACCTTCAACTTCCTGGACGCATAAGCTATCACCCAACCATGCTGCATCAATACAGCGCCTAACTCGAGCTCAGATGCATCGGTGTATAACACAAAATCCCCTTGCCCTATTGGCATGGCTAACACTGACGCTGAAATAAGAGCTTGCTTCAACGTATCAAATCTCTTCTGACATTCATCACTCCACACAAACTTAGCATTCTTTTTGGTCAGTGAAGTGAGTGGCACGGTTATCGACGAAAACCCCTGAATAAACTTACGGTAGTAATCGGCTCAACCCAGAAAACTGCAGATCTCTGATGCATTCTTCGGTTCAACCCATTCCTTAACGGTTGCTATCTTTGCTGGATCCACCTCAATGCCGCTTCTAGAAATTATATGACCCAAAAATACTACCTTCTCCAACAAAAATTCACATTTACTGAACTTCGCTAATAACTTGCGACTCTGCAAGGTTTGCAAGACTATCTTCAAATGATTTGAAAATTGCTGGAGCATTCGTTAGTCCAAACGGCATTACTAAGAACTCGTAATGCCCATATCTGGTCCTGAAGGATGTCTTGTGCACATCTGCATCTTGCACCTTCAGCTGGTGATACCCTGATCGAAGATCTATCTTAGAGAACATTGTGGCTCCCCAAAGCTGATCAAACAAGTCTTCGATCCTAGGAAGTGGGTACTTGTTCTTGATTGTTACCTTGTTCAATTCTCTGTAATCGATGCACAGCCTCATACTTACATCCTTATTCTTTACAAAAAGCACTGGTGCACCCCAAGGCGAGCAACTAGGGCGGATAAATTCCTTGTCGAGAAGCTCCTGAATCTGCTGGTTAGTTCTAACATATCAGCTGGAGCTAATCGGTACGGTGCCTTAGAGATTGGCATAGTGCCTGGCGTAAGGTCAATCGCAAACTCCACCTCTCTCTCTCGTGGAAGACCTGTGATCTGGGAAATCTCTGGCTACTGGCACCTCTGATATAGATGGAGTGGGCACATCAGGTGCTAAAATGATGCTGGCCAAGAACGCCTGACACCCCTTAGAAATAAGTCTCTGTGTCTACATGCAAGAGATCATGCGCGAGAAACTCCTCCATCTGGCTGGCTCAAAAAGAAACTGCTCCATGCCCGGCGGTCTAACCAATACTGACCTTCTCTGAAAATCAATCAGAACTCTGTTCTTCGTCAACCAGTCCATTCCCAAAATAATGTCGAACTCTGGCATCGGCAAGACGATCAAATCAGCATACACCAGGTGGCCGTGCAATTCTAGATCAATGTGTCTACCCACACTAGTAGCTGACAGCTCTTCCCCTGATGGGACGGTTACTGAATAATTCACGTCGAGTCCAATGGTCTTGATATCCAAGTGACTAGCGAACACTTCTGATATAAATGAACGGGTGGCACCTGAGTCTATCAGGGCCTGAGTTGCTATTCTCTTAATGAAAATATTTCTTATCAGTAAAGTTGTGTCTGGGTTCGCCTCTTGTGCATGCATGGCGAATATTCTGCCTTGAGTAGGCTGCTTCCACTGTGGGCACTCCTTCAGCATGTGGTCGGTAGCTCCACATTTAAAACACTTGTCGGATCCCCATAAGCACTGTCCAGGATGCTGGCGATTGCACTTCTGACACACTGGGAAATTACCAGGCTTCTGAGGCGCCCCCTGCTGCTGAATTGGACCTTTGCCCTTTGGCGGTCCTTGATATGGTTTCTTCCTCGGCGGCCCCTGAAACGCCCTCTTAAACTGAGGTCTCTGATGCTGCTACTGCTGGTGTTGCGGTGGTGCTTGGTAAAGCCTTTTGCCCTGCCTGTCCATCTCGATAATACTCAGATCCTGCTCTACTGCCATTGCTTTAGATACAGCGACTGCATAGCTAGTAGGACCAGCTACTCTCACATCGCGGTGCAAGATCGGCCGCAATCCTTCCATGAAATGCCTCAGCTTACTCTGGGCATCATTAGCTATCATGGGTATGAAATGACACCTCCTCTTAAACTTCCTCACAAAGTCTGCAACACTACTGTTTCCCTGTCGCAGTGTCATAAACTCCCTGGTTAGACGGGAACGTACTTCTTCAGTGAAGTACTTAGAGTAGAAAACCTCCTTGAAACCATTCCAAGGCAAAACCTATAAGTTGACTGCCACTGATGCACTCTCCCACCATAGTCTGGCATCCCCTGACAGAAGGAACGTGGCACACCAAAACCCTATCTGCATCGGTCAGTTCCATAAATTCAAAAATTACCTCGATGGACTTAATCCATCCCTCAGCTATCATCGGGTCGGTGGTACCCGAAAAATCCTTAGGATTCATCCTCCTAAATCTCTCATACACTGCTTCCGGTCTGGGCCTCTCCCCCGCATCTACTGCAGTCTGGTTCCTAGCAAACTGTGCGAAGAATTGAGTCATTCCTGCAAGCATTTGTTCCTGCATATCTGGCGGTGGAGGTGGAGGTGGAGGAGCGTCTCCCCTCTCCTTCCGAGGCTCTCTGTCCTCATCCCTCGTTTCCCGGTCAACCATACGTCTAGGAGGCATTCTGTTCCAAAAATTTACCCAACATGTAAACCCACTATGCAAGAATATATAATAACAATAACATAGATGCACGTACTCTGAACCCAAAAATGTAAACAGGCTGAAATCATGACAATGCGCTTACTACATAACATGATTCAAAACTTTAAAACTTACAGACTTGAGGTTTGACTTCGTGAGCTTCTTGCGACTGGCAGTAGGCATAACCCTTTACAAGAACACCGCTCTGATACCAACTGTAACGTACCGTACTTTTACTATTTAAAATTTGCGGAAAAATTAAAAATTATCTTAAATAAAACCTGAACGTTCAAAATTCGATAAAATAATTGTACGTCTCAATGATTTCTCGCAAACAAAGGTCTAAAAATGGAGTTTGACAAAATTGTTTGAACATTTTCATAAAAACTTAAAAACATGACGGTCCTCGGGTTTAGCCTCCCGCTCAGTCCAAGCCTGCTCCTTGGTTCCCACCTCCTGTCTCCTCATAAACATCCTCACCTGCATCGATCAAGTCTAGTGAGTCTAAAGACTCAACATGTATAAACTAGAAGTAACAAGTACTACATAATAAGATCACATGCAACTTTAAAATAGGACATACATACTTTAAACTTGAACTTGCATGATACAACTTGAACATACGTACTTACATACTTAGACATGCCATAAACATTTCTTAAACGTTCTTGCATACTGGAGCATACTTAAACATACATAGCTTCATCATTTTGCGTAGAAGATGTTTCAAAGCAAGTGACCCATAACATAATTCGCTTGATCAGACTAAACCACAGTACTGGACTGACAGGGACGTACTTGAATATGATCTTTTAATTATTTCATTCCAGTGGGTGCTAGACGATAAGGTACTTTAGAAATGAGTATTGTACCCGACATCAATTCAATAGAAAATTCCACCTCACAGTCAGGTGGAATGCTAGAAACGTCCTCCAGAAAGACACTAGGAAAGTCTCTGACAATATCAACGTCCTCTAACTCCTAAATGATAGGAGCATGTGCTATAGTGACACATGCTAGAAAAGCTTGGCATCTTCATCTCATAAGTTTCCTCGCAAACAGGCAAGTGATAATGTGCGGCATTTGCTTGTTCCTTGCTGCCTTAAAGACAAAAGATTTCCCATTAGGCGGTCGAATCGACACTGATCTCTGCCGAAAATCTATCAAAGATCCATTCGCTGATAACCAATTTATACCAAGTATGATGTCAAATTCAGACATGGGGAGTACAATAAGATCTGTCCGAAAAACATCTTTATATAAATGAAGCTCCAGATTCTTCACAATACTAGACGTGATCATTAGGTCACCAGAAGGAATAGATACCTTGAAATCCAACCTCATATCCTCAGGTGAAATATTCAGTCGCTTAACGAAAGTATCGGATATGAAAGAGTGTGTAGCTCCCGAATCCAGTAATGCATATGTAGCTACACCTAGAATGAATATCATCCTTGTGTCGAAAACGTTTTTAGATTTATTTGTGTGGAAGCTTAAGAATTTGTATCATTAATTTCTCAAATATTAGTGAAGATGAGTGATTGGATCTTGTTGTTCCTAGGAAAATTCAAGATTTCCACCTTATAATTTTTGATTAATTACATTTTGACCCTTCAATTTTTCGAAATTTGCATTTTAGTCCCCAAAATATTCGAACATTGCTATTTGACCCCTTAAATTATCGGAATTTTGATTTTTTTGTCCCTTATATTTCGAAAATGTCATTTCGGACCTTACATTTTTCGGAATGTTGCATTTGGTCCTAAATTTTTCGAAAGTTGCATTTTAGGTCCTTATATTTTCGAAAATTTACGTTTTGGCCCCAGCAGTTTCGTAATTGCACATTAGTCCCATAGGTTTCGATTATTGCACTTTAGTCCCTTAAATTTTGGTTATTTGCAATATAGTCCCTCAAGTTTTCGAAAATATCCAATCATGCACAAATTCTTGATCCCAATTTCAAATCTCATAACCAATTTAACATTCGATGGAATGAAAGCAATATAAAAACGTTAAATAACCGGGTTATCGGTAATGAGAGTCGTGTCTGGCTCCTCTCCGGCTTCCTCGGCATGTCTAACATAAGCTCTTCCCGCTGTGGGTGCATTCTTCTTTGGGTAGTCAGCAGCTTTATGCCTTTCCTCCTTACATATGAAGCATCTAAAAGATCTCCACATGCACTTGTCATAATGTAAGTGTAACATCTATCGTTTTAAAAGTACGGAATTTTTTTTTAAAAGCTCAAATTTTTGAAATAACATTAAATAGAAAAATTTAACATTTAAAAATGATCTTAAATATTTGACACTAAAAAGTGCAGTTTAAAATAATCGAACTCATCCCAAAATCATACATAAGCATGAACCAATCAAAATCTTAAAAATCATCAAAACATCATTTAAATTCATCATAAACAATTACCAATATAAGTATAACGTAATAAAAATAGTGAAATCCTAACATCAAACTGTTAGATAAAACAGCGTATAAAATTTTCATATCCTCTCCAAAACATAAAATCATAAATGTGCGGAAAATATAAGGTCATCGGGTCGTGTCACCGCACCAGGTCTTCCAACTCAGAGTTCGGCACCTCCTGTGCCCTCATCATTAAGCTCACCTGCATCACACACGCCTACTGAGTCTAAAGGCTCAACACACCTGCACTGTTAATAGCAAATACATATACATAGCACACAGCGGTGAAAAATACCATACTCAACATAATTTTCATGAACTTTAAAAACGTAACATAAACGTGTCGTGTCAAAACAGCTCATCATTAATCATCGTTTATCATTTATCGTTCATCATTCATCATTAATCATTTATCATTGGTGAATTCAGTTCATTAGAGGTAACTATCGTGCATCATCATTTACAATGGATCCATCATACATAGAACCGCGGTACCCCGGCGGCTGTCGGACATCAGTGACAGGATCACCCATCCACTGTGCCTAGGCCTCATCATCAACATTTACATATAAGTCTTAAACATTTACATATACTTCGATAGCCACAACTAATTCCCATCATTCAAAATATCATCATTTTTATCACTTATAAAAATCATGCACATATGCAATTTTCCTTAAAATAAAGCATGCAACGTACATTTTCATAAAATCTTAAAAATCGTGATCATGATGCATAAAAATTTAAAATATAGTAAATTTATGCTCAGGACGCTGCCATAACAAAAATATCACCCCGGGTGCAAAATAATCATTTTTCTCCTGGAAACCCAAAGATTACCGTTTTACCCCTAGAACTCTAAAATTGATCCGAAGCTTACCAAACTCCTTAAAATGTTCCAAAACATATTTAAAATCATTCTTAGACGTAAACCCGGGCTCATTTCACAAATTAACCGATTCATTTTTAAAACTTGGACCGGGGTCCCGTTTTAACCCGAATTGAATCGAAACTCAACCATATTATTCCCAACCTTTTTTCCACACCTAATACAATCATTTATAGCCTTAAAACCATCCAAACCAACCCCCTAAACCTTCGAACAGTAGGCCACCAGCTGTTGGAGTTGCGACACTTTCCAATCTAACCCATCCTAGCGCACCACTTTCCATATTTGAGATCCTAGCCTTCTACTAATGGGACCAGCAACGATCCACCATTCCCTAGACCCCCCCTAGGACTCCTCTGAACCTGCTGAACCTACCTACTCAGCCCCATGCGTGCTGCTATCTTCTAGTAGCCGAGAAACATCCCAAAAATTCCTACCCGCGGCCTACCCGACTCAACCTTGCTCGATCAACTTTTCCACCGACTCCAGCATGGTTCAGGTAATCCCTGACCACGACTCAGACCCACCAGGGTCTGGTCTAGGGCCGGGGATGAACCTCGCACAACCGAGGCAACTAAATTTCCAATCGAGTCCCCACACAAGCCTCAACTCCAATCGGCCCTCAACAATCTCAACGACCCCGATCGAACTTCGACTCCAGCATCTAAATCTCATCACCTTTGACCTTAACAGATCTCTGTCAACCTATTACAGCAGCCCCTTACACCACAAACCAGAAAAGTCATGAGTGAACAACAAAATAATGCAAGAAATGCAATATATCAGCGAAATCTTTTATGCACAAGGGGGGATCGAAAGTTTTCTTTCATGTACACCTTCAACAGCATATAAAAAGTGTGTGATGAGTAAAGAAGAGATACAATGCGTGCCTTGATGAATTCTACGCAAGAACGACGAAGAAATGAGCAACGGGAAAGCGCCGAAATAATTTATCTGCAAGAACAAGCCAAGTCCGATGCTATTCAGCTGTTGGGGGTGCTGAAACCGAGAGGAAAACCTGCTGAGGGGAGGGTGTCGGCTGTAGGAGGGATTATGTTTAGGTTAATTGAGGTTAAGGTGTTAATTAAATAATAATTTAGTATATAATGGGCCCTAAATTGCCAATTAAGAGTTGAAAAAGATATTTAAGCCAAATAAGCTTAAAAATAGGTCCATTAAATCCAAACACACTCCCGAAAAATATTTCGTGTTGGAAAATTTTTGAAAATATTAGCCGAACCCTCAAAAAGTACCACACTTTTCGATAAAATTTACGTACCGGATAAAATAAAATCTTGCGGGTAAAAATATCCAATAAAATCCCATTTTTGAAAAATGCCTTTAAAACATCTTAAATTAATTAATCAAAATAAACTGTGTAATAAAATAATTTTTCTGATAATTCCCCGGTCTCCGTTCCTCGTTCGAGCGCGAAATGCAAATTAAAAATCATTAAAGCATGAACCTTTAAAATTTATGAAATAAATTCTGTCATGCAAAAATAATGCATAAAATGCATAAAAATAATTAAACACATAATTAATGAAATAAACATTCATTTACTGCTTTAAAACAATTTAATAAAATACTAAAGAAATTTAATAACTTGTATTCATGTGGTTCACGTGAACCTTCAAATTTTCGGGACGTTACAGTAAGCGATTGCACTCCTTGCATGGTAGCCTCTCTACAGGTTTTGGTGCTCCAGGTTGTGGTGGTTTTGATGGTCCTGGCTTCTTCACTTGCCCTTGGGGCTTTTGCTACCCTTGAGGTCTATGAGGCCCCATGTATGGCTTCTTATTCGGCTGAGAATTCTGCTGGTGTTGATGTCTTTTGTGTTGCATGTCGAAATCAATATCTTTCCATGCTTGCTCGGATAGGAATGCATAAGTAGTGGCAACAACATAATAATCTGGACGCATCATCATCACATCACGACGGATGGTAGGTTGAAGTCCATCAATGAAGTGTCTCATCTTTCAGCAGGATCTCGAGCAATGAGGGGCACAAAGTGACAACCTGTGGGGACCCGGACGCTAATCAAGTTCTTAATCATCATTGGGACTAATTAATCACTTAGAAAACAGGGTCTAATTTTTTTTTTTAAAATGCGGAATGTAATGAAATCAAGCTAATATACATATCAGTATATAATAAAGTACAAGTCCAGTACCGTCTACAAATCAGTACAAACTAAGGTTCAACAACTACTATAAAGTGTTTAACCCCTATATACAATCCAAGTCCGGAGCCTCCACTCTAATCACGATCTCTCCTCATCTCTTGGACCCTGATCCTGTCCCACCTGTTGTCATGTACACATACAGACAAGACAACAGCCGGATAACTCCGTTGAGAATAAATCCCAGTATAAATCAACGAAACATGCAATCATATAAACAAATATAAAGCATGTAATCAGGTAACAGTAATATGTATCAAAATCTGAAACATAATTACAATTCTGCAATTCAGACTAGACTCAATCCTAGTCTAGGGATCCCGGTTTCCAGATGTGGTGTTCCTATATCGAATTCCGTAATAGAAGGAACCTTGATCCTATTACTCGATATAACCAAATATGGTGTTCCTATATCGAATTCCGTAATAGAAGAATTCCAATCCTATTACTCGATATAACCAAACATCCGGTGTCCTGACCTAACCGTCATGGACTGTAGCTCTATCGCTAATATTCCATCTTGAGACATCGTGCAATGTGCCCGTGGTGATTCCACCACTATCAGGCACTTCTGTCACAAGATTACTCGTCTGATACCTGCAATCTATAACTCAAGAGAACAAGTATATCAATCAAATCAATGCAAATATCAATGTAATAAAGTAAAGTATGTGATTTAGAGAAACTCAAGTCTAATCCGACTCAAGTCGATCTCCCAATACCACATTGACTTATACCTTTCTTTCGTCGGTTTCTGGCTCAGTCGAAGTCCTGAATTCACAGTCTGTCTGACAATGACAATACCAATAATCTCATGTCAATATACCTTTCAAATCAATAAAAATCTGATCAATCTGGATTTAATTCAAAATCAACGGCATAACGGTACAAACTCAGTATCCCCGTCAATACCATATCACCAGATAATAGTTACAATCCATAACCCATATCCAATACAATCTGTAATCCAATCACAATTCAAATCTGTCTGGTATAAATCAATATACCCTAAAAATTCATAACAATTTTATAATCAGTCCGTTTCTTGATCTGACTTCGATTCTATGATGTCTAACATGTCAAGAACAACATATATGAGTTCCATTCAATTATGACAATATCATAATTCTAAAACATGTCAAAACGTAGTAAAACTTACGTCCAGTTGTAGCCTACGTTGCTAGGAACTCAGTACCGAAGTCGGATTCAAAATCAGACAGACGGATTTCTCAAAAAAGGCGCAAGGATTTTCTGTGAACTTTCTCCTGACCCTACTTCTCGGTTCTCCCTTTTTGAGGAAGATTAGCATGTGTATATATATATATATATATAAATATATATATATATATATATATACCAACGTTGCATGATAGAGAAACGTGGCACAATTTCATGTATCTTGATCGGCGCTCGAGCGGTTAATCTTTACCGCTCGGGCGCGAAGCTTTCTGTCCGAAGCATTTTCCTAATGCATCTTGGCACTCGGGCGGTCACAAACTACCGCCCGGGCGCCACATCTTCTATCCAAGACGTGCTTCTATGGAACTTTGGCGCTCGGGCGGTCACTTCTTACCGCTCGGGCGCCACTAGTTCTGTCCAAAGATTGCACCCTTCATATTTAATCTTATTTCGTGTCCCGATTAATCCTTTCATAATCATATCAATTATAAATCAATAATTACGGATTACTAGGATTAAATTTCTGGGCATTACATTTCTCCCTCCCTAAGATACGATTTCGTCCTCGAAATCACAGGCATCTCATTCGTATCAATAAGGAGTATATACAGAAACTGTACAAGAAATGTAATAAAATTTTACATCAGTGAAACAATGCTGGGAATTCTTGTCTCATATCAGATTCAGTCTCCCAATTGGCTTCTTCAACACCATGACGAGTCCATTGAACTTTCACAAGAGAAATCATCTTTGTTATGAGCTGTTTTTCTTTACGATCGATAATCCGGATCGGTTTCTCGATATAACTCAATGTCTCATCCAGCTCGGTCTCGTCTGGCTGAATCACGTGAGAATCATCAGGGAGATATTTCCTCAGCATCGATACATGAAAGACATCATGTATTCCAGATAATGAAGGCGGTAATGCGAGTCGATATGCACGAACTCCTATCTTTTCGAGGATCTCATATGGACCGACATATCGTGGAGACAATTTCCCTTTCTTGCCAAATCTGACAACACCTCTGAAAGGAGAAATCTTCAGGAAAACTCGGTCTCCTGTCTCAAATACCAATGGTCGTCGTCGAAGGTTGGCATATTTGGCTTGTCGGTCTTGAGCTGCCTTCATTTTCTTCTGAATCAACTTTACTTTCTCAGTCATATCTCTGATCATGTCAGGTCCAGTCTCAGGAATTTCAGAGATATCATCCCAATACAATGGGGATCTGCATTTCTTTCCGTACAACGCTTCAAATAGGGCCATCTCAATACTCGTCTGATAGTTGTTGTTGTACGAAAATTCGCAAAGTGGCAATGCATCTTGCCAATTAGTGCTAAAATCAAACACTACAGCTCTCAACATATCTTCCAGTGTCTGAATCGTTCGTTCTGACTGCCCGTCAGTCTGAGGATGATATGCGGTACTCAGATGTAACTTCGTACCGAGAGCTTGCTGCAAACACTGCCAGAAGTGCGAAGTAAACCGAGGATCACGGTCTGACACAATCGACTTCGGCACTCCGTGCAGTCTCACCACTTCCCGGACATAGATATCGGACATCTGATCATATCGGTAGGTCATTTTGTATGGAATAAAACATGCAGATTTGGTCAATCGATCAATCACGACCCAAATCGCATCACAACCTCTGGAGGATCTCGGTAACTGCGTCACAAAATCCATGGAAATGTGATCCCATTTCCATTCAGGAATGGATAAACTCTGTAACAATCCTCCTGGTTTCTTTCTTTCAGCCTTCACCTGCTGGCAATTCAGACACTTGGCTACAAATTTAGTCACATCAGATTTTATTTGTTTCCACCAATACTGTGCCTTTAAATAATTGTACATTTTCCTGCCACCAGGATGAATGCTAAAACGACTGTTGTGCGCTTCTGACAGTATTCGCTGTCTCAATTCTGAAACATTCGGCACAAAAATACGATTATTCACATACAAAATACCATTTTGAACCTGGTATTCCGATCGATGTCCAGCTCTAACCATAGCAATCGAATTCTGTACGTTCTGATCACTTTTCTGTGCCTATTTGATTTTCAATATCAATGCTGGTTCAGCTCGAATCGCACATAATATCGGAGGCTGACGATCTGTTTCAAAAGCTAATCCAGACAAACAGCAGTCTTCTATCAGATTCGAAACACCTATCGTCGATAAGGATAGTGCACATACCTTTCGACTTAGCGCATCTGCTGCTGCGTTGGATTTCCCTGGATAATATTTGATTTCACAATCAAAGTCTTTCAGTAAATCCAGCCATCTTCGCTGTCTCATATTCAGTTCTGATTGTGAAAACAGATATTTCAAGCTTTTATGATCAGAATAAATCTCGAATTTCTCACCGTACAAATAATGTCGCCATATCTTCAGTGCAAAGACTATGGCTGCCAATTCAAGATCATGAATTGGATAACGAGATTCATGGGGTTTCTGCTGTCTCGAGGCATAGGCAATCACATGCCCCCGCTGCATCAAAACACAACCTAATCCTCGGTGAGATGCATCACAATAAACGACAAGGTCACCAGTACCTGAAGGAATCGTCAACACAGGCACTGGTCAATCTCTTCTTTAATTCCAGAAAACTGGATTCACAGTCTTCTGACCAAACAAACGGAGCATTCTTCTGAGTTAACTGCGTAATCGGTTTGGCAATACTCGAAAAATCTTTAATGAATCGACGATAATATCCTGCCAAACCCATAAAACTGCGAATTTCCGGCACAGATGTAGGTCTCGGCCAAGAAATCACGGCTTCAACCTTACTGGGATCCACCGATATACCGTCTCCCGATATAATGTGACCCAAAAACACAACTTGTTTCAGCCAAAATTCGCATTTCTACAATTTAGCATACAGTTTCTCTGCCCTCAAAATTCTCAACACAGTCCTCAGATGATTAACATGCTCAATCATATTCTTTGAATAAATCAATATATCATCAATGAATATGATAACAAAATCATCCAAATATTTCTGAAAGACGCGGTTCATCAATCCCATAAATACCGCCGGTGCATTCGTCAAACCAAAAAGCATGACAATAAACTCATAGTGTCCATACCTGGTTCTGAATGATGTCTTAGAGATATCAGAGTCCCTGACTCTCAGTTGATGATATCCAGATCTCAGATCGATCTTGGAATATACAGATGAACCCTGCAACTGATCAAATAAATCATCAATACGAGGCAATGGATATTTATTCTTTACCGTTGTCTTGTTCAGCTGCCGGTAGTCGATACAAAGTCTCATCGACCCGTCTTTCTTCCTCACGAACAGTACTGGAGCACCCCAAGGAGACACACTCGGTCTAATGTACCCCTTGGCCAGTAAATCCTCCAACTGTTCTTTCAGTTCTTTCAATTCGATCGGTGCCATCCGGTATGGAGCTCTCGAAATCGGAACTGTTCCTGGCATCAACTCAATGCTGAAGTCTATCTCTCGAATCGGAGGCAATCCAGGAATCTCATCTAGAAAGACATCAGCAAACTCACACACCACTGGCAAATCCGCCAATGATGGGCTCGATTTCAGTAAATCAACTGAATATACCAGGAATCCATCCGCTCCCTTCTGCAATAATCGAGTCATATTCATTGCAGATATCAAATGAATTCTGGCACGAGAACCCTTACCATAAAATTTCCACTCCTCAGCCATTTCCGGTCTGAATCGAGCAATCTTGTGGAAACAATCAACTGTAGCTCGGTACTTGGCCAACATATCGATACCGATAATGCAATCAAAATCAGATAAACCAAGCACAATACAGTCTAACTCAATCATATGCCCATCGTACTGCAGTATACACGATTTAACAGATTTCACTGATATCAATCCTGTCCCTAACGGAGACGTGACAGACACTACTGCAGACAATGACTCAATAGGCAAAGAATGCATCAACGCAAATCGCTCAGATATAAAGGTATGAGATGCACCAGTATCAATCAATACATATGCATGATAACCAGAAATAAAACAGTTACCTGCCACAACATCATCAGGTGCATCCTGTGTCTGCTCCTCGGTCAAAGCAAAAACTCTGGCCTGTTGTCTCGGAGGTGGCTCACTGTCTGGCCCCCTCCTGGCCTCTGTTGTGACTGAGTAGGCGGTGCTGGCCGAAAAGTATGCACATCAGACGGTCGTCTACCTGCCTGAGCTACTGATCCCGATGACTCAGCTGCCTGTGATCCCTGGGCACTCCTCTGAGGACACACTCGAGCAAAGTGTCCTTGCTGTCCACAAATACGACAGCTGCCAACCACTCCTCGGCACTGATCTGTGGAATGCCTCCCTCCACACGTACCACAGTACGGTCTTGTATAACTCTGGCCCTGACCGATCTGTCTAGAGCCACTCGAACTGGACGAGCTAGTTCCTGATTTCTTGAATTGCTTCCCTCCAGCTTTCAAGAAATCCCTCTTCCTGCTACTGCTGCTGCGACCTTCAAATCGAGGAGGTGGTTGTTGTTGTCCCGGTACTGGAAGCACCAACGAAGCCTCTCTCTGTCTCATCAGACCGGCTTCAGCTCCCTTGGCTCTATTCAAGGCATCGGTGAAATTGTTTGGCCTCCCGGTATTCACCAGGGTGAAGATTTCAGGATTCAGGCCATTTATGAACTGGTCCGCAATGGCCTCATCATGCTCAGCTACATGGGGAGCAAATCGAAGCAGTGTAGAGAACTTAGCCACATAGTCCTCAATGTTTAACTGGCCTTGTCTCAGGTTTGCAAATTCGGCTCCCTTGTCCTTCCTATAAGATACTGGAAAGAACCGTAGATAGAATTCAGACTTAAACACATTCCAGGTAATGGCCGTACCTCGTTGTTCCAATGCCCGTCTAGTCGTAATCCACCAGTGTTTAGCAACATCGTGCAACTGGTGTCCGATCAGTTTCACCCTCTTTTCCTCAGTATACTCCAAAGATTCAAACATTGCTTCAATATCGTCCAACCAACTTTCACATTCCACGGAATTCTCTGTACCTTTCAAAGTCGGTGAGCGGAAAGATTGAAATCTTTTCAATAATTTCTCCATTGGTGTGGGGGTCACATCCATGGGAGGATTCGAGGTACTCCCCTGTTCTGGCATTCTTCTCGGAGGCATATCTGAAATCAAAAGGATTAGCGGTGGGGACCCGAGCTCTAACTCTTTTTCTTGGGATTAAATGGATCGTTATTCTAAAGTGTGGGTCAATTTTTCGCTTTTACATTTAATCAAATGTAATTAAACAAGCAACAATCTTTATTTCATTTACAACATACAAACATAATATACATGTCTTATTCTGTATGTTCTCAACTAACCAGTATTAAACGACAGTAGGACGAAGACTATTCCGTTAGTGAAGATTCAATGGAGTCGTCATGGCATCGAGGAAGCAACTTGGGAGACAGAGTCTGAGATGAGACAGAGGCATCCCGAGCTATTCTTATGATGTGAGTCTTTCTTCCCGCTTTGATTTTACTGTTTTGTGTATACTGATGTGATTACTGGTTTATAAGTTCGAGGACGAACTATTATCTAAGAGGGGGAGAAATGTAAGGCTCGAGAATTATCCGTTGTCATCAATGTGAGATTTGAAACCATGAGAATGCATGACATTTAGAGTGGAATTTTTGAAGTATGGCCGAAGCCACACCGCACCCGCGGTGTTAGAGATACAGCACCCGCAGTGCATTGAGAGGAAATTAGTGAAATTGTGCGAACAGACACCGCACCCGCGGTGTTAGCACGACCGCACCCGCGGTGTGAGACCGCACCCGCGGTCATGTAAGGACCGCACCCGCGGTCTAGGTGCTGCAATGTTAGATTAATTCGCCGTGAGCATAGCGCACCCGCGCTCTTGAGACACCGCACCCGCGATCTGCATGCGAGATTGCCACCTTTGATTTTAATGTTGACACATGGCATGTATATATATATATGGATTGATGCTGAATCACTCTTCTCCACTTTCAGCAAGGATGAACCGAGAGCAAGCTTAGATATCTCAATTTCTTCATGGCTTAGAAATCATTTTGTGCAAGATTTACCCATCCAAATTCTAGTCCAAGTATAGATTTGAGTTCCTTGCTTCACTAGCTTCAAAAGGATGTAAGTATATCTCCTTTTCAGCATGGTTCGAAATCTATGTATTGGGGAAATTATGATTTTGTTAGAAATATGTGTTCTTGGTATATCGAGCATCGTAGATTCGTTATCAGATTGATTTTCGGATATCGTATGCTTTTGTTCGAAATTCCAGCATGTATTATGTGAAGATTTTACAGATTCTAGCTGGTGGATTGAGGTGTAGATGAGATTATGAGTTGTTGGGAATGAATTATGATTGTGTATTATTGTTTGAGTTGATCGGTATTGCGAGAATACGCCGTTATGCCGTCAATTTGTAGCAAGACTGATTATTGATTATTCCAAGATTTGCTTGAGTTGTGGTTTGATATAGAACATTTGTATATCGCCATTTCAGATTTGAAGTAACAGGTTTGACATTTGATTCAAGATCTCGATAGACAGTGCGACAAGAAAGGTATAATTCATGTGGTCACGGGATTGCACAACTCGATTCAGATTTGATACGAGTTTCCCTAAATCACATACTAGATTGTTATTACATTGATTATGTAATGCTTTGTTTATTGATTTCTATTCGAGTCCTGAGATAGGAGATATTGGCAGATTTGCCAAAACTAGACGTTTCGGTGTATCGACGCATAGGAGCAGATTTGCTATATGTGTAGACCCTCGATACAGAGTTGACCGAAGTCTAGGAATAAGACGTACCGTTACCTCGAGTGGTTGGGTAGGTGACAGACCGTCTTATTCACACCGGGATCCCTAGATTAGAAAAGAGTCGAGTCAAGATTTAAATGTTGAATACAGATTTGTATCCTTCTACCTGTTTAGATTTACATTCATGTTACTTGATTTATGCTATGCATTTGTACATGATATTTACATTGCATGCATCCATGTTTTATACTGGGATATGTTCTCACCGGAGTTATCCGGCTGTTGTCGTGTCTGTATGTGTGCATGGCAACAGGTGGGGCAGGATCGGGGTCACGAGCTAGATGAGAGATGATGATAGCGTGGATATCTCGGGCGCGGAAGATTTCTAGTGTTTCTACCAGACTTGTAGCACTTATGTTTGTAGTTGTCATTTGAACACTAGTGTATGTTTGTACGAACAGACTTGTATGTACATTAGTTCCTATCGAGATATGTTATGCTTTAGTTATTATATTTAAATTAATGTCTAAAGCAAAAATTTTGACCCACATTTCCGAACAAAGATCCAATTAAATCCCAAAAGAATTGAGTTAGAGCCCGGGTCCCCACAGCGGATTTGTTCTTTAGAGAAGTCGTTAGGTTGCATGGCATGCCTAGGACTATTGTTTCTGGTCGCGATGTTAAATTCTTGAGTTACTTTTGGAAGACTTTATGGGCTAAACTTGGCACAAAATTGTTGTTTTCTACTACTTATCATCCTCAAACGGATGGACAAACTTTAGTTGTCAATAGAACTTTGGGAACACTTTTGCGTGCTATTCTTAAAAAGAACTTGGATTGACATTTCTATGGACTTTATTTTGGGGTTGCCTAGGACTAAGAAGGGGAGGGATTCTATTTTTGTTGTTGTGGATAGATTCTCTAAGATGGCACATTTTATAGCTTGTCATAAAACCGATGATGCTTCAAACATTGCGGATTTGTTCTTTAGAGAAGTCGTTAGGTGGCATGGCATGCCTAGGACTATTGTTTCTGGTCGCGATGATTAAATTCTTGAGTTACTTTTGGAAGACTTTATGGGTTAAACTTGGCACAAAATTGTTGTTTTCTACTACTTGTCATCCTCAAACGGATGGACAAACTTTAGTTGTCAATAGAACTTTGGGAACACTTTTGCGTGCTATTCTTGAAAAGAACTTGGATTGACATTTCTATGGACTTTATTTTGGGGTTGCCTAGGACTAAGAAGGGGAGGGATTCTATTTTTGTTGTTGTGGATAGATTCTCTAAGATGCCACATTTTATAGCTTGTCATAAAACCGATGATGCTTCAAACATTGCGGATTTGTTCTTTAGAGAAGTTGTTAGGTTGCATGGCATGCCTAGAACTACTTTTTCTGGTCGCGATGTTAAATTCTTGAGTTACTTTTGGAAGACTTTATGGGCTAAACTTGGCACAAAATTGTTGTTTTCTACTACTTGTCATCCTCAAACGGATGGACAAACTTTAGTTGTCAATAGAACTTTGGGAACACTTTTGCGTGCTATTCTTAAAAAGAACTTGGATTGACATTTCTATGGACTTTATTTTGGGGTTGCCTAGGACTAAGAAGGGGAGGGATTCTATTTTTGTTGTTGTGGATAGATTCTCTAAGATGGCACATTTTATAGCTTGTCATAAAACCGATGATGCTTCAAACATTGCGGATTTGTTCTTTAGAGAAGTCGTTAGGTTGCATGGCATGCCTAGGACTATTGTTTCTGGTCGCGATGTTAAATTCTTGAGTTACTTTTGGAAGACTTTATGGGTTAAACTTGGCACAAAATTGTTGTTTTCTACTACTTGTCATCCTCAAACGGATGGACAAACTTTAGTTGTCAATAGAACTTTGGGAACACTTTTGCGTGCTATTCTTAAAAAGAACTTGGATTGACATTTCTATGGACTTTATTTTGGGGTTGCCTAGGACTAAGAAGGGGAGGGATTCTATTTTTGTTGTTGTGGATAGATTCTCTAAGATGCCACATTTTATAGCTTGTCATAAAACCGATGATGCTTCAAACATTGCGGATTTGTTCTTTAGAGAAGTCGTTAGGTTGCATGGCATGCCTAGGACTATTGTTTATGGTCGCGATGTTAAATTCTTGCGTTACTTTTGGAAGACTTTATGGGCTAAACTTGGCACAAAATTGTTGTTTTCTACTACTTGTCATCCTCAAACGGATGGACAAACTGAAGTTCTCAACAGAACTTTGGGAACACTTTTGCGTGCTATTCTTAAAAAGAACTTGGATTGACATTTCTATGGACTTTATTTTGGGGTTGCCTAGGACTAAGAAGGGGAGGGATTCTATTTTTGTTGTTGTGGATAGATTCTCTAAGATGGCACATTTTATAGCTTGTCATAAAACCGATGATGCTTCAAACATTGCGGATTTGTTCTTTAGAGAAGTCGTTAGGTTGCATGGCATGCCTAGGACAATTGTTTCTGGTCGCGATGTTAAATTCTTGAGTTACTTTTGGAAGACTTTATGGGTTAAACTTGGCACAAAATTGTTGTTTTCTACTACTTGTCATCCTCAAACGGATGGACAAACTTTAGTTGTCAATAGAACTTTGGGAACACTTTTGCGTGCTATTCTTAAAAAGAACTTGGATTGACATTTCTATGGACTTTATTTTGGGGTTGCCTAGGACTAAGAAGGGGAGGGATTCTATTTTTGTTGTTGTGGATAGATTCTCTAAGATGGCCACATTTTATAGCTTGTCATAAAACCGATGATGCTTCAAACATTGCGGATTTGTTCTTTAGAGAAGTCGTTAGGTTGCATGGCATGCCTAGGACTATTGTTTCTGGTCGCGATGTTAAATTCTTGAGTTACTTTTGGAAGACTTTATGGGCTAAACTTGGCACAAAATTGTTGTTTTCTACTACTTGTCATCCTAAAACGGATGGACAAACTTTAGTTGTCAATAGAACTTTGGGAACACTTTTGCGTGCTATTCTTAAAAAGAACTTGGATTGACATTTCTATGGACTTTATTTTGGGGTTGCCTAGGACTAAGAAGGGGAGGGATTCTATTTTTGTTGTTGTGGATAGATTCTCTAAGATGGCACATTTTATAGCTTTTCATAAAACCGATGATGCTTCAAACATTGCGGATTTGTTCTTTAGAGAAGTCGTTAGGTTGCATGGCATGCCTAGGACTATTGTTTATGGTCGCGATGTTAAATTCTTGAGTTACTTTTGGAAGACTTTATGGGTTAAACTTGGCACAAAATTGTTGTTTTCTACTACTTGTCATCCTCAAACGGATGGACAAACTTTAGTTGTCAATAGAACTTTGGGAACACTTTTGCGTGCTATTCTTAAAAAGAACTTGGATTGACATTTCTATGGACTTTATTTTGGGGTTGCCTAGGACTAAGAAGGGGAGGGATTCTATTTTTGTTGTTGTGGATAGATTCTCTAAGATGGCACATTTTATAGCTTGTCATAAAACCGATGATGCTTCAAACATTGCGGATTTGTTCTTTAGAGAAGTCGTTAGGTTGCATGGCATGCCTAGGACTATTGTTTCTGGTCGCGATGTTAAATTCTTGAGTTACTTTTGGAAGACTTTATGGGTTAAACTTGGCACAAAATTGTTGTTTTCTACTACTTGTCATCCTCAAACGGATGGACAAACTTTAGTTGTCAATAGAACTTTGGGAACACTTTTGCGTGCTATTCTTAAAAAGAACTTGGATTGAAATTTCTATGGACTTTATTTTGGGGTTGCCTAGGACTAAGAAGGGGAGGGATTCTATTTTTGTTGTTGTGGATAGATTCTCTAAGATGCCACATTTATAGCTTGTCATAAAACCGATGATGCTTCAAACATTGCGGATTTGTTCTTTAGAGAAGTCGTTAGGTTGCATGGCATGCCTAGGACTATTGTTTCTGGTCGCGATGTTAAATTCTTGAGTTACTTTTGGAAGACTTTATGGGCTAAACTTGGCACAAAATTGTTGTTTTCTACTACTTGTCATCCTAAAACGGATGGACAAACTTTAGTTGTCATAGAACTTTGGGAACACTTTTGCGTGCTATTCTTAAAAAAAACTTGGATTGATCTCTCTCACCGGGGTGTGAGGGGGGGGGGGCCAACCCACACCACCACACGACCGGGTTCGTGATTTCAAAGTCGAGGGCCGAACTCTGTCCCCTTCTTGTTTAGAACCCCCCAATAAGTCAAGAGAAATTCAATCCAAGTTCTTTTTAAGAATAGCACGCAAAAGTGTTCCAAAGTTCTATTGACAACTAAAGTTTGTCCATCCGTTTTAGGATGACAAGTAGTAGAAAACAACAATTTTGTGCCGTTAGCCCATAAATCTTCCAAAAGTAACTCACAGAATTTAAACATCGCGACCAAGAAAACAATAGTCCTAGGCATGCCAATGCAAACCTAACGAATTCTCTAAAAGAACAAATCCCGAATGTTTGAAGCATCATCGGTTTTATGACAAGCTATAAAATGTGGCCTCTTAGAGAATCATCCAAAACAACAAAAATAGAATCCCTCCCCTTCTTAGTCCTAGGCAACCCCAAAAATAAGTCCATAGAAATTTCAATCCAAGTTCTTTTCGAATGAAGCACGCAAAAGTGTTCCCAAAGTTCTATTGACAACTAAAGTTTTGTCCATCCGTTTGAGGATGACAAGTAGTAGAAAACAACATTTTGTGCCAAGTTTAGCCCATAAAGTCTTCCAAAAGTAACTCAAGAATTTAACATCGCGACCAGAAACAATTGTCCTAGGCATGCCATGCAACCTAACGACTTCTCTAAAGAACAAATCCGCAATGTTTGAAGCATCATCGGTTTTATGACAAGCTATAAAATGTGCCATCTTAGAGAATCTATCCACAACAACAAAATAGAATCCCTCCCCTTCTTAGTCCTAGGCAACCCCAAAATAAAGTCCATAGAAATGTCAATCCAAGTTCTTTTAAGAATAGCACGCAAAAGTGTTCCCAAAGTTCTATTGACAACTAAGTTTGTCCATCCGTTTGAGGATGACAAGTAGTAGAAAACAACAATTTTGTGCCAAGTTTAGCCCATAAAGTCTTCCAAAAGTAACTCAAGAATTTAACATCGCGACCAGAAACAATAGTCCTAGGCATGCCATGCAACCTAACGACTTCTCTAAAGAACAAATCCGCAATGTTTGAAGCATCATCGGTTTTATGACAAGCTATAAAATGTGCCATCTTAGAGAATCTATCCACAACAACAAAAATAGAATCCCTCCCCTTCTTAGTCCTAGGCAACCCCAAAATAAAGTCCATAGAAATGTCAATCCAAGTTCTTTTTAAGAATAGCACGCAAAAGTGTTCCCAAAGTTCTATTGACAACTAAAGTTTGTCCATCCGTTTAGGATGACAGTAGTAGAAAACAACAATTTTGTGCCAAGTTTAGCCCATAAAGTCTTCCAAAAGTAACTCAAGAATTTAACATCGCGACCAGAAACAATAGTCCTAGGCATGCCATGCAACCTAACGACTTCTCTAAAGAACAAATCCGCAATGTTTGAAGCATCATCGGTTTTATGACAAGCTATAAAATGTGGCCATCTTAGAGAATCTATCCACAACAACAAAAATAGAATCCCTCCCCTTCTTAGTCCTAGGCAACCCCAAAATAAAGTCCATAGAAATGTCAATCCAAGTTCTTTTTAAGAATAGCACGCAAAAGTGTTCCCAAAGTTCTATTGACAACTAAAGTTTGTCCATCCGTTTGAGGATGACAAGTAGTAGAAAACAACAATTTTGTGCCAAGTTTAGCCCATAAAGTCTTCCAAAAGTAACTCAAGAATTAACATCGCGACCAGAAACAATAGTCCTAGGCATGCCATGCAACCTAACGACTTCTCTAAAGAACAAATCCGCAATGTTTGAAGCATCATCGGTTTTATGACAAGCTATAAAATGTGCATCTTAGAGAATCTATCCACAACAACAAAAATAGAATCCCTCCCCTTCTTAGTCCTAGGCAACCCCAAAATAAAGTCCATAGAAATGTCAATCCAAGTTCTTTTTAAGAATAGCACGCAAAAGTGTTCCCAAAGTTCTATTGACAACTTCAGTTTGTCCATCCGTTTGAGGATGACAAGTAGTAGAAAACAACAATTTTGTGCCAAGTTTAGCCCATAAAGTCTTCCAAAAGTAACTCAAGAATTTAACATCGCGACCATAAACAATAGTCCTAGGCATGCCATGCAACCTAACGACTTCTCTAAAGAACAAATCCGCAATGTTTGAAGCATCATCGGTTTTATGACAAGCTATAAAATGTGCCATCTTAGAGAATCTATCCACAACAACAAAAATAGAATCCCTCCCCTTCTTAGTCCTAGGCAACCCCAAAATAAAGTCCATAGAAATGTCAATCCAAGTTCTTTTTAAGAATAGCACGCAAAAGTGTTCCCAAAGTTCTATTGACAACTTAAGTTTGTCCATCCGTTTGAGGATGACAAGTAGTAGAAAACAACAATTTTGTGCCAAGTTTAGCCCATAAGTCTTCCAAAAGTAACTCAAGAATTTAACATCGCGACCAGAAACAATAGTCCTAGGCATGCCATGCAACCTAACGACTTCTCTAAAGAACAAATCCGCAATGTTTGAAGCATCATCGGTTTTATGACAAGCTATAAAATGTGCCATCTTAGAGAATCTATCCACAACAACAAAAATAGAATCCCTCCCCTTCTTAGTCCTAGGCAACCCCAAAATAAAGTCCATAGAAATGTCAATCCAAGTTCTTTTTAAGAATAGCACGCAAAAGTGTTCCCAAAGTTCTATTGACAACTAAAGTTTGTCCATCCGTTTGAGGATGACAAGTAGTAGAAAACAACAATTTTGTGCCAAGTTTAGCCCATAAAGTCTTCCAAAAGTAACTCAAGAATTTAACATCGCGACCAGAAACAATAGTTCCTAGGCATGCCATGCACCTAACGACTTCTCTAAGAACAAATCCGCAATGTTTGAAGCATCATCGGTTTTATGACAAGCTATAAAATGTGCATCTTAGAGAATCTATCCACAACAACAAAAATAGAATCCCTCCCCTTCTTAGTCCTAGGCAACCCCAAAATAAAGTCCATAGAAATGTCAATTCCAAGTTCTTTTCAAGAATAGCACGCAAAAGTGTTCCCAAAGTTCTATTGACAACTAAAGTTTGTCCATCCGTTTGAGGATGACAAGTAGTAGAACAACAACAATTTTGTGCCAAGTTTAGCCCATCAAGTCTTCCAAAAGTAACTCAAGAATTTAATCATCGCGACAGAAACCATAGTCCTAGGCATGCCATGCCACCCTAACGACTTCTCTAAAGAACAAATCCGCAATGTTTGAAGCATCATCGGTTTTATGACAAGCTATAAAATGTGCCATCTTAGAGAATCGATCCACAACAACAAAAATAGAATCCCTCCCCTTCTTAGTCCTAGGAAACCCCAAAATAAAGTCCCTAGAAATGTCCAATCCAGTTCTTTTTAAGATAGCACGCAGTGTTCCCAAAGTTCTATTGACAACTAAAGTTTGTCCATCCGTTTGAGGATGATAAGTAGTAGAAAACAACAATTTTGTGCCAAGTTTAGCCCATAAAGTCTTCCAAAAGTAACTCAAGAATTAACATCGCGACCAGAAACAATAGTCCTAGGCATGCCATGCAACCTAACGACTTCTCTAAAGAACAAATCCGCTGTGGGGACCCGGCTCTAACTCAATTCTTTTGGATTTAATTGGATCTTGTTCGGAAATGTGGGTCAAAATTTTTGCTTTAGACTAATTTAATATAATAACTAAAGCATAAATATCTCGATAGGAACATGTACATACAAGTCTGTTCGTACAAACATACACTAGTGTTCAAATGACAACTACAACATAAGTGCTACAAGTCTGGTAGAAACACTAGAAATCTTCCGCGCCCGAGATATCCACGCTATCATCATCTCTCATCTAGCTCGTGACCCCGATCCTGCCCCCCACCTGTTGCCATGCACACATACAGACACGCACACAGCCGGTATAACTCCGTGAGAAATCCCCAGAAAAACATGGATGCATGCAATGTAAATATCCTGTACAAATGCATAGCATAAATCAAGTAACATGAATGTAAATCTAAACAGGTAGAAGAGATCAAATCTGTAAATATCAACATTTAAATCTTGACTCGACTCTTTTCTAATCTAGGGATCCCGGTGAATATAAAAGACGGTCTGTCACCTACCACACACACTCGAGGTACACTATACGTCTTTATCCTAGACTTCGGTCAACATCTGTATCGAGGGTCTACACATATAGCAAATCTGCTCCTATGCGTCGATACACCGAAACGTCTAGTTTTGGCAAATCTGCCAATATCTCCTATCTCAGGACTCGATAGAAATCAATAAACAAAGCATTACATAATCAATGTTAATAACAATCTAGTATGTGATTTGGGAAACTCGTATCAAATCTGAATCGAGTTGTGCAATCCCGTGACCACATGAATTATACCTTTCTTGTCGCACTGTCTATCAGATCTTGAATCAAATGTCAAACCTGTTACTTCAAATCTGAAATGGCGATATACAATGTTCTATATATCAAACCACAACTCAAGCAAATCTTGGAATAATCAATAATCAGTCTTGCTACAAATTGACGGCATAACGGCGTATTCTCGCATACCGATCAACTCAAACAATAATACAACAATCATAATTCATTCCCACACAACTCATAATCTCATCTACACCTCAATCCACCAGCTAGAATCTGTAAAATCTTCACATACATCATGCTGGAATTTCGAACAAAAGCATACGATATCCGAAAATCAATCTGATACGAATCTACGATGCTCGATATACCAAGAACACATATTTCTAACAAAATCATAATTTCCCCAATACATAGATTTCGAACCATGCTGAAAAGGAGATTACTTACATCCTTTTGAAGCTAGTGAAGCAAGGAACTCAAATCTATACTTGGACTAGAATTTGGATGGGTAATCTTGCACAAAATGATTTCTAAGCCATGAAGAAATTGAGATATCTAAGCTTGCTCTCGTTTCATCCTGCTGAAAGTGGAGAAGAGTGATTCAGCATCAATCCATATATATATATAATGCCATGTGTCAACATTAAATACAAAGGTGGCAATCTCGCATGCAGATCGCGGGTGCGTTGTCTCAAGAGCGCGGGTGCGCTATGCTCACGCGAATTAATCTAACATTGCAGCACCTAGACCGCGGGTGCGGCCTTACATGACCGCGGGTGCGGTCTCACACCGCGGGTTCGGTCGTGCAACACGCGGGTGCGGTGTCTGTTCGCACAATTTCACTAATTTCCTCTCAATGCACTGGGGTGCTGTATCTTAACACCGCGGGTGCGGTGTGGCTTCGGCCATACTTCAAAAATTCCACTCTAAATGTCATGCATTCTCATGGTTTCAAATCTCACATTGATGACAACGGATAATTCTCGAGCCTTACATTTCTCCCCCTCTTAGATAAAGTTCGTCCTCGAACTTATAAACCAGTAATCACATCGTATACACAAAACAGTAAAATCAAAGCGGGAAGAAAGACCACATCTAGAATAGCTCGGGATGCCTCTGTCTCATCTCAGACTCTGTCTCCCAAGTTGCTTCCTCGATGCCATGACGACTCCATTGAATCTTCACTAACGGAATAGTCTTCTCCTACTGTCGTTTAATACTGGTTAGTTGAGAACATACAGAATAAGACATGTATATATGTTTGTATGTTGTAAATGAAATAAGATTGTTGCTTGTTTAATTACATTTGATTAAATGTAAAAGCGAAAAATTGACCCACACTTTAGAATAACGATCCATTTAATCCCAAGAAAAAGAGTTAGAGCTCGGGTCCCCACCGCTAATCCTTTTGATTTCAGATATGCCTCCGAGAAGAATGCCAGAACAGGGGAGTACCTCGAATCTCCCATGGATGTGACCCCCACACCAATGGAGAAATTATTGAAAAGATTTCAATCTTTCCGCTCACCGACTTTGAAAGGTACAAGAATTCCGTGGAATGTGAAAGTTGGTTGGACGATATTGAAGCAATGTTTGAATCTTTGGAGTATACTGAGGAAAAAGAGGGTGAAACTGATCGGACACCAGTTGCACGATGTTGCTAAACACTGGTGGATTACGACTAGACGGGCATTGGAACAACGGGTACGGCCATTACCTGGAATGTGTTTAAGTCTGAATTCTATCTACGGTTCTTTCCAGTATCTTATAGGAAGACAAGGGAGCCGAATTTGCAAACCTGAGACAAGGCCAGTTAAACATTGAGACTATGTGGCTAAGTTCTCTACACTGCTTCGATTTGCTCCCCATGTAGCTGAGCATGATGAGGCCATTGCGGACCAGTTCATAAATGGCCTGAATCCTGAAATCTTCACCCTGGTGAATACCGGGAGGCCAAACAATTTCACCGATGCCTTGAATAGAGCCAAGGGAGCTGAAGCCGGTCTGATGAGACAGAGAGAGGCTTCGTTGGTGCTTCCAGTACCGGGACAACAACAACCACCTCCTCGATTTGAAGGTCGCAGCAGCAGTAGCAGGAAGAGGGATTTCTTGAAAGCTGGAGGGAAGCAATTCAGAAATCAGGAACTAGCTCGTCCAGTTCGAGTGGCTCTAGACAGATCGGTCAGGGCCAGAGTTATACAAGACCGTACTGTGGTACGTGTGGAGGGAGGCATTCCACAATCAGTGCCGAGGAGTGGTTGGCAGCTGTCGTATTTGTGGACAGCAAGGACACTTTGCTCGAGTGTGTCCTCAGAGGAGTGCCCAGGGATCACAGGCAGCTGAGTCATCGGGATCAGTAGCTCAGGCAGGTAGACGACCGTCTGATGTGCATCTTTTCGGCCAGCACCGCCTACTCAGTCACACAGAGGCCAGGAGGGGGCCAACAGTGAGCCACCTCCGAGACAACAGGCCAGAGTTTTTGCTTTGACCGAGGAGCAGACACAGGATGCACCTGATGATGTTGTGGCAGGTAACTGTTTTATTTCTGGTTATCATGCATATGTATTGATTGATACTGGTGCATCTCATACCTTTATATCTGAGCGATTTGCGTTGATGCATTCTTTGCCTATTGAGTCATTGTCTGCAG